>NC_064619.1:293650649-293954711 GCF_023898315.1 Schistocerca nitens
AAACGGCAGCGAAATTATATTTGGAACAACAAAAATGAAGAAGAAATTCTGGTGGAATGAAATCTGTGAAGAAGCAGTTATAGAAAGAACAAAACAGTGGAAGAAATAGAAATGTTCTGTGTCAACTGAACACCTTGATGAATTTAGAATGCAAAGGAAAGAAACAGCAAGGATAATAAAGAGTGCTAAAAGATATTTTGAGGAACCACAACTTCTTGACATAAAAAACAAATTTGTAAAAAATAACTCCCAGAAATTCTATGAGATGTTTAAAAGTCATCTAAAGGGCTACCAAGCTCCAAGTACTTGTTTCCCAGGCGAAAATGGTAAAGTAGGCCTAAGCAACAGCCAGAACTGTGAAATAGTAAGAAAGTACTTTGCAAAACCATTGAACTGTAAAGAACAAAACTATAAGCTAGAATTTCCATATCTCCATGAAAATATAGAAGCAGATCCACCACCTATAGATGAAGAAATTAAAAAAGTAATAAGTACCCTGAAAAACAACTAAGCCTAGTGGAGAAAACTCTATTACAGCTTAACTTATTAAATGGTCTCAGCCAGAAATTATAACTAACCTTCAGCTCATGTTTGAAGAAATATGGGAACTGAAAAGATACCAGAATACTGGAAACTGGCTCTCATCCATCCCTTGCACAAGAAAGGTGATAAGCAAAATGTAAATAACTACAGAGAGATATCTTTGTTGCCAGTGGGCTGTAAAATATTTTCAACAATACTACTAAACAAGGTAGAAGCAACACTTGATACATTTGGGAGAATATCAGGGTTGATTTAGAAAGTGCAGATTTTGCTCAGAACAGATTATCAACCTAAAGTCCAAACTCCAAAGATACAGTTGTAACATTTATAGATTTTAAAAAGGCATTTGATAGGGAAACACTACATAAAGTGATCAGAGAATTTGGCATCAAATCTAAATTAGCAAACCTTATTCGTGAAACGCTCACAGACACCAAATCAAAAGTAAAGCTTCCGGATGGAATATAGAAAGCGTTCAACATAAAAACTGCCGTAAGGCCATGTGATAGCCTGTCTCCACTCCTCTTTCATTGCGTACTAAAGCAAACAGTAAGAGCATGGAAGTAAAAACTAAAAGAACAGAAGCTATCACCAATCATACTGGGAACTAAAAACAAAGGTACTGAAATTCACTGTTTAGCACTTGCTGATGATTTTGCCATTTTTTTGTAAAAACCTAACAAATGCTGGAATACTAATCAATCTCGTGGAAGAAATAGCCAACAAAGCAGGTTTAAGAATATCTGTAGAAAAAACAAAATTTACAACAAATATAAAATATGCTCCTGAATCGCTAGACAAAGATATTGGCCAGATAAAGAGGGTAAATAAATTTAAATATTTGGGAGAAATTATCCAAGAAAATGGCTTAGGAAAATTCGCTGTAGAAGAAAGAGTACATAAAATGGAGAGACCTTGTGGAATAACTAAGAATGTCTACAACAAAAGGTGTCTGTCTAAAAATTTGAAGATAGAGCACTACAGCACAGTAGTGAAACCAAAATGTCTTTATGCAAGTGAATGTTTAGTACTGAACTGCAAATTACACAAACTAGAAGTCTTAAAAAAATTATTCGAAAAATGCTTTGGCCACCAAAAACTACAGAGGTATGGAAATTAAGAAGCAATAAAGAAGTTTATCGCAACATAGGAAACATAAATGAAATACTACAAAACAAGCGACTGCTTTTTTTTACACTTATACAAAATGAACAGCAACAGGTTAACTAAACAGATTTTTAAATATCTTTGGGACCAGAAGTCAACAATAGCCTGGATTCAAGAAGTTAGGAAATATTTGTAAAGAAACAACATAAGTGAAAAAGATGCAACAGAAAGAGAGATCTTCAAGGAGAAAGTGTTAGAAATGGAAGGATTCCAAGGCAAGACGTAGAAAAGGTCACGGTCAAAATGGTTCGAGGAGAGAAAAAGGATACATAGCGAAAAGGTGAAAGAATACTGGAGGAAAGAAAGAACAACAAAGAAAGAAGCATTGAAATTTTTGCGTGGTCCTTAGATGACCCAAACAAAGAAATAAAGAAAAGAAAAGAGGATATGAAACTAAATTTATACGCGGCACACCTTTATGTTGGAGAAATGAAGGTACATTACAAGAGGTGCCAGGAGTGACCTCCCCTCCCACATGTAGGCACAGTGCTACACAGAGTTGCTGCATGTTTGTGAATGTTGCTGTGAGAATATTGGAGATGACTGCTAGCTGTCACGGCGGAAATTCTTGAGTAATTCGTCGATGGTACCTGGTTTGTTCCTGCATTAAGGTGACCCCACAGGGTTAAGAAATTTCATCTTGGGGACCATATCCTTTGAAAACCACTATCAAGGAAAAATAACTCCACCTTATCTGCACGAGCTTTAGACGTGAAGCATTCTTGCTGGTATCAGCCAAGCGTCAATTTTCTGTCATCCTACTGGTTCACAGATTTACGAGGTATACTTCACTGATTCCCCCACCCCCATGAACCCCATGAACCTTGCCGTTGGTGGGGAGACTTGAGTGTCTCAGCGATACAAATAGGCGTACCATAGGTGCAACCACAATGGAGGGGTATCTGTTGAGAGGCCAGACAAACGTGTGGTTCCTGAAGAGGGGCAGCAGCCTTTTCACTATTTGCAGGGGGCAACAGTTTGGATTGTTGACTGATCTGGCCTTGTAACATTATCCAAAACGGCCTTGCTGTGCTGGTACTGCGAACAGCTGAAAGCAAGAGGAAACTACAGCCGTTAATTTTTCCCGAGGGCATGCAGCAATGGTTAAATGATGATGACGTCCTCTTGGGTAAAATATTCCGGAGGTAAAATAGTTCTCTATTCGGATCTCCAGGTGGGGACTACTCAGGACGCCGTTATCAGGTGAAACAAAACTGGCGTTCTACAGGGGTCCTGGAGGCGGAGATCACTTCCAGGAAGTCTTGTAATGTATCCTCATTTCTCATCCATGAAGGTACGTCAGGCACAAATTTAATTTTATATTCGCTGTTATTAAGATTTTTACAACACTTTTCCTGGACTCCCTTACTTGTGTGTCAGCCATTGTTACAATATGACGCATCTAAATCTGTAAATCATAGATGTCACAAACGGACAGGTTCAAAAATGGCTCTGAGCACTATGGGACTTAATATCTATGGTCATCAGTCCCCTACAACTTAGAACTACTTAAACCTAACTAACCTAAGGTCATCACACAACACCCAGTCATCACGCGGACAGGTTCTCCCAGCGGAACAAAAGCCTTGCGTAAGCGGGCTATGTCCTATACGGAGACGAATGAGAAGGATTTTGTAACGTCCATGTGACCGGGAGGCGGATATCCATGCACGTTTCCCGTGTATCATAGCCCACAGCCTGTTGTCTCTTACCTCTGTCCAGTCTTCCTCCCACTGATGGGTGACCTCCTGGCTAAACTGGAAACTCACAGCCTGTGTGAAAATGACGCAATTTTCAGCTCTGATACGTTTACAGCCCTATTTGGCTGGTATTTCAGTTTGCTCGTTTTACATCATTTCCACGTACACAGGTGACCAGCTGAATCTCACCCCCTTTCCATGGCGTTACAGCAATAGAAGAGAGTCTTGGTGTACAACTTTCATAACTTTTCCTGCTGGGTACATTTGTTGGATGGTCTGTAGAGCAGTAAAGGAATCGGAGCAAATGAGAATCATGTTCTGATAGTCTCGTCTCGTCTGGCCTATTATCTTCAGGAATATGAACAGAAACATATATGGCAGGTGGAACCTCAAGTATAAATCATTGAGCAGCCAAGGGACTCTTCATGTTAATACCCGTCTGTACTGTTGCACAGCATAATAATTTTACTGTACAAATTTAATTTTTTTACAGTTCTACCAGGCAAGCTCAGATCAGAACAGGCTAGCTAGCTCTGGGCCAGTGTGCCGGTTGGAACGTCAAAAAGATGAATTGGCAGTGTAATTGATCTGAGAGCATAAGTCAACCATTTCTACACAGCCTCCTAGCGGGTAAAGCAGGAAAACAAACGTCGTAGTGCTACATAACAAGATACTGTGAAGTAATACTTTGCAACTTCTGCGCCAGAGCGTCACTGCGAAGTTAAACATAGGCAGAAAGACCGGATCTCGGCAACCTAGAATAATTATTGAATCAACACAGCGAGGGAAGAAGAGCTGATGTGACTCATAAGCAAGGGGAAATGCGAATATACCGAGAGCCACTGTGTTATTGGTGTAGACTTGCCACTTTAAATAACGACGCCACCAGAGCTCAAAGAGACATTCAGTCGTGCAGCCATTCTGTCTGTGTCACTGGAATGAGACACAATGACGCTCTATTGAGTTTTGGTGAAGCCACAATAGGTTGACCAATGATGGTCTACCTTCTGCCTGCTCGCTGAGATGCCGTCAACCTGTTACATACAACAACTGTAGTCTGCCGTTCCTGTCTACTGAGACACAGCAGATGAGAAGCTCGACGTGCAGCCAGCACTCCTCTAATAAGGGACATTGCGGATGATCTGCAAGTTGTCATCTCCACACCCACTAGGTTTCATGTGTTTGCGCAGCCCGTTGGCTGACTCTGAACATCTACAACAGTCTTGGTCGATCCACGTCGATGACCAGTGCTAGTCTTCATGACAACCGACAGTGTGGACCGCCGTCAGTTGAGTGTGAAAGGCTGCTTATGAGAGCGCTGAGATGCCAGCCACACTGTACTACTGAATGTCTGGGCAGACTACTCCTCATCCCCATGCTGCTGTCAGCACAACACACAGTCATGGTTCATTTACCTGCAAGGTGATGTCACGTCTCGCTAAAGAGGCACAGGTAATTTTTTGTGGCATTTGCTTATGCCCGGCAGCCAACCGCTACCCTGAATTCTGTTACTCAGCACGAGAAATATCTGTTACTGCAGGCACCACTGAGTCATTAAAGCCTCCGGGCATAAACTGGACCACTCATCCAAACTCCGTGCCTGACTTGCTGCACACATTGCGAATCCTGCTCTCTGGGTCGGAACACTGACGTCAGAATTGGCTGGCACCTCAGGATTTTGGTGACAGTAAAGCAAGGTCTACAGCATCGACTATCGTCGAGCAGGACCAGCACAATGTGCTGTGGTGAGCGAAGTTTCTCTATGTTGATGATGTTGATGGCATTTTTAGTGTTTTGATCATGTCAAGTCACAGAAGCATCAGTAGCACCCTTAAGGTGTCACTTAAACTGCAGGACCAGTGCATTTGTCATTGTTCAGAGGTAATATTAGGGAAACAAATTTAACATCGAAACTTCCTGCCCGCGAAAGGCAAAGGTCCCGAGTTCGAGTCTCGATCCGGCACACAGTTTTAATCTGCCAGGAAGTTGCATATCACCGCACGCTCCGCTGCAGAGTGAAAATCTCATTCTGGAAACATCCCCCAGGCTGTGGCTAAGCCATGTCTCCGCAATATCCTTTCTTTCAGGAGTCCTAGTTCTGCAAGGTTCGCAGGAGAGCTTCTGTAAAGTTTGGAAGGTAGGAGACAAGGTAGTGGCAGAAGTAAAGCTGTGAGGAGGGGGCGTGGGTCGTGCTTGGGTGGCTCAGTTGGTAGAGCACTTGCCCGCGAAAGGCAAAGGTCCCGAGTTCGAGTCTCGGTCCGGCACATAGTTTTAATCTGACAGGAAGTTTCATATCAGCGTACACTGCTCTGCAGAGTGAAAATCCCATTCTGGATGTTTAACATCAATTCAGTGTAGGTTTTGTAACCTATCAGGGCGTGAATTACCATGTACTATCGCTGCGCCATTCAGATGTAGTAATTGTAGATTATTTGTACATTTGGCACAACACCGTTCTGAGTCCTGTTGGGCAATGATAAGCTGAAAGGATTAGTGTGGAATTGTTTTTTGAGAGTGCTGTTTCTCTATTTTTACTTGTCGTTGTAAACGGTAGCGGTAAATTACACAAAAAGCCAGACACACGCTCTGCTACTATGGGAGAGATTGTTATCCCCTTGACGTAATAGGCGCCGGGGTTGTCAGGGTTGAGTTGCCACCAATAGGAGGAAAGAGAGGAGCTTCATATGCAGGTAGGAGTTTTACAAGCTGTGGTTCTGTAATTGCAATCATGGTTCGAGGAAGTAAAGGCACTAGTGTGTGTACCCTCCGTTCCTCCTCTTGTTCTATCGGTAGCTACATTAATAACGCCTTTTCCGGGAGAATCAACTGAGGACGTAACTGCGTCCATTGCCAGTGTTAAGGCTGACGCCGCGGTGAGAGGTTGGTCAGAGGAAATTACTCTCCGTGTGGCTACTTAATGATTTGCAGGAGAAATAGAGACATACGTGTTGTACCATGAAATCCTCTGAAGGCAGAAATATTCCAGCAGTTAGCTGATGGTTTACGACAAAGTTATCAGAAGTAAAATGGCAGTAGGTCTTTCTGGCAAAATTAAAAAACTTAACGCAGAAGCATAACAAATCAGTGGAAGTCTTTTCAGGTAGGGTCCGGAGGATGAACGCGCCGACATACCAACCGTCGAAAAACACAGAAGTTCTCGCTATGCAATTGGAAAAGGTCGACATTATTACTAGAACACATATGGCCCACTGTGTTTTTTTCTGAAGAAGTATAGTGTTATAGATGACATCATTACGGTTGCGTACGTAACCAATGTAGGCAACGTGAATGCAATAAGTGTGGTCAAGCTGAGCACAGCACTGTGAGAAGAGAAGGCAGGGAAATCAACGTCAACAGAAGCTGCTCTGAAACGAAACGGGAGTGTGTCATCTGTCAGAAGGCATTGCCAATAGGACGTAACACTGCAACAATAAACACACAGAAAGAATGCTGCTTGTCGGGCTTTGTGGGAGGCACAAATATAAATTTCTGTTGGGAACAGGAGTGCACCTTGCGACTGCACATAACGGTTACTGCTTGAATAGTTCCTCTTCCAAACAATAGTCCATAAGAGCAAACCAATTGCCTCTATACCTGCGGCTACACGTCGTTTAGAAACTGGAGCCATACACGGCTCTGTTTAAAAATAATAGATCGATGTCGTTATAAGGTCCAGGCACAGACTTCTGCTTTCATGCCTTGCAGCTACATCGCTGCAGATAATAACCTGTAGCTATGATCCTGCAGTGAAGTAGTCTATGCACTGGCTATAATTGCGAGTCAATAAAATACACAGAAATATAAGATATAAGATAAGCGATTAATTTAATAAAAAGGGTACTATTCTAATGTCTGTAACTGATCAAGACGACAGAGAATTATGTGGAATAATGGTCATACAAGAAAAAATATCTCAGATAAACGGGAAGATGTCATCCGAAATTCAGTTAAAATAGACAGGAAATACAGTAAGTTACGTTGAAAGCGTAACAACAATGGTAGCAAAATGCCCAAACTAAATAGTCGTCAAAGATACGCGAAAACTAAGTCCATTTCGTGATCGCAATACACGAAAGGTCCACCAGCTCAAAATATTTCTGAGTTGATTCACATATCAACATACGCGATACGAAGAATAGTAACTCATACTCTATACGCAGTTCCGTACAGCAAGCGCAAAAAGTTAGAGTCATATTCGGGAGTGCGTTCAGACTTCTCGAATGAGAAAAACCCTTCGAAAATACGATAGCAGCTGTTCAGAGCGCAAAATGAAACACGTCTACGATCGAGTAACGATCTACAGGTAGGTCTGCCTTCATCCAACACTCTACTTGAAGTGTGTTGAATCGCTCCCTTGAACTCTTCTCTCGATAAGCCCCAGCCTCCACTTGACCCCTGCAGTGGTCCACCACTCTCCAGCTCTCATCGACTGAAGGCCGTCCGCATCAGAAACTAATCGTTCTCAGGTTCTGAAGACATGTTCTGCCTCAAGATGACCACTTCCTGGACTACACTAATAAGTATCAACAATATTTAAGTAAAAAATATTACAAACATACGGTCACATTCAGACCATTTAAAATAAATATAAGTAATAGTTGGTTCATAAATAAATAATCCAGTATTCTTGTGCAAGTGCGCTCACGTTAAATGAGTACAGACTATCGCTGACTATTGTTTAAACAATTAATTATACCTGCTTGACAGAAGCGTGTTTTGGCTGGAGTCAGCTAACAGAAGTGGTAGACACTTTTAAACTAGAACAGTTTTTCTAACAGACTTGCAGTCAGTATTTAAATAAAGTTACTAGCAAACTACTAAACGCCGGCCGAAGTGGCCGTGCGGTTAAAGGCGCTGCAGTCTGGAACCGCAAGACCGCTACGGTCGCAGGTTCGAATCCTGCCTCGGGCATGGATGTTTGTGATGTCGTTAGGTTAGTTAGGTGTAACTAGTTCTAAGTTCTAGGGGACTAATGACCTCAGCAGTTGAGTCCCATAGTGCTCAGAGCCATTTGAGCCAAACTACTAAACAATTCATTAAAAAAAGATACAAGCATAACAAAATATGTGGTATTCATGCTACATTCATTTGCTGTGTAAGTGTGAAGAATACGATTTCTGACAAACATTTGCATAACGAAAAAGATGTAGAAAGCGTCGTAAACAACAAATATATCAGACAGAGATACGTAGCTTTCAGGGATGATAGCTATAGTGCAATGCTGTCATCTGAGATACAGTTTGTTGAAATCGCATGAAGTGATTAAAAGTTATTAATTTAGATGATCATTGTGAAAATGTTTATTCGCTATGAGGTATTAACTTCTAAAGTCTTGAAGATACTGAAATACTGTTGTGTCATTGGATGTGCGTCCTTTGAGATCGAAATTGTTGTCAGATTTGCAACAAAAAATTATGTGAGTTAATGTCGAATCTGAAAGAGCTGTAACTTAGCCATCTTTAAGATTTTTTGATACTCCGCCATTTCCTGGAGCATCTCATGCAAAATGGACATGCGAGCATCATCCGTCCAAATTTCCAGCTTCGGTATTTTCCCCACATCTGTTCCTTTGCTAACGCACGTGGCTCGTCTGAAGCGGCCGTGGAGGACCAGCCAGTAGTGACGTTCTATCGGCCCTTGGGCCGCACACCTTTGCAAACATATTCACCTGAACTTAACACTAATCCTAGGCGGCCGATTGGCTCGCCTACATACACGTAACGTTACATACCTCCATTTAATGTGGTACATTAACTCGCCAATTTGGCACATTAAGTCGCACCAAATCCACACATTTACGAAAAATTATAAATACATACATAACATAATAAATAGAATACCCTACTTGCATGTCAGAACAGTAGAGTAATGATCTTTTGGTGGTGTATGAACAGCATGTACATCCTAGGATATGCCATATGGTGAGCTTAAATTTTTTAAATGTAGCACAAATTGTAAAATTATGGCAACTTAATTAAATGCCAAAACACACACATAAATTTAAAGGAACTCTTGAGTCAGATCATTCTTTTCAGTGAATTTACACTCATTTGATAGCACCCTTTGCTTTGACCACTACGTCGTAGTAGTTCAATTTTACGGACACAGCACACTGATGGTTTTCTGGCGTCGAAGTATAAATGGTTCTCAGTGCAGCTGCCACTACAGAAATCATGTCGCCCTTGGTCGAGTACTGCGCTGAACATGCGTCAATCCGTAGTCACCGTCAGTGCCGAAGGACGATAGCTGTCTACGACTGGGTAGTTAACAATAATCAAACTATTTCCGAATCCCCATAGATCAGGCACTGAACGCCTTCCCTAGTAGAATCGATACATTCACAAACAGAATAGCAAGCAAAAACTGATTAATAGCATAGGCAAAACACTTGATTCAGTTCAACATTTCAAATACACGGTCCATGTTCCCACTAGAAAACATGTATTTCGTGCTATGAAATTTGTTCCGCACCATAAATCAACTAACGTTTTATCATTTCTTTACAATTTCACCCTGTCTTTTTAGAAATTTTAAAACTAATAGTACCCTGCGCAGAAATCGCTCCTTTAAATTTTTATTTTAACTCTGCCAATAGCTGTAGATAAATTCAGCTGATTTTCACTCTTATTTGCATAAAATTACGACTTATGCCCAGACTTTATACTCATAAACGTACCACGAACTTATCCCCATAATTTTACATACATAAATCAATTAAATATCCTTCCAAAATAACATATATTATAGAATTAGCTCGCAATAAACCCTCAAAACCTTAGCTTTCACCTTGCACCTACCCACACGTTTTAATTCCACAAGAATTAAGATTTTACTAAGGTCTGATGAGCTCCATGCACCACATTTTATGCGAACAATAATTACAATTAATCTACAATATAACGCAAGAGACCCATCCAAAATATTACAAATATCACATTCAAGTAATTCCTTAAAATTTCTTCCGCAAATCTTACATACAAACAATTCATCTTTCGTAAATGATGAAACTCATTTACGTTCTGCCGACCTCCTCGCACTAAGATTTGTGTGGACAGTTTCGACAGACTGTTTGCACTAAGTTATGCCTCAATAGAGCATACATACATCTTAAATTCACTATTTTTGCCGTTTACAGAAGCAATAAGAGTCTCCAAAATTCTTACGGCTACACATGAAATATATTTATTTACGCACTTAATACATACGCCGTTCTTCTTTTACAAGGTTCGACTCTCCCACTGTTGCCTTTTAACATTTATCTCGACAGTGTGAGTATCATTTGAATCTCACCTTTGAGTTTTTTGAACTGTTCAAACCCGAGCTTTCTTTCCTCGATCTCCAACGGACTTTTACCGACAAAATTTGTGACTACTGCTGCAACACCGCTTTTAGTTTCGAGAGACGCACACTTTCTTTCTTCTTCAAAACCGATCACTTCACTTACAGGCTACACATTTTTAATTTTACCCCTCTCTAAACACTGCTCCCTCAAAATACCATTTTCAACGACTCTTCCTTTTTCTTCCATATTTTTGGTGCACATAATTTCATAACAAATCTCAGTCTAATAATCCATTCCTAAGTTCTCCTGATCTATTTCCAGTTCATCTGTAAGATATAATAGTTCGCTTCCTCCGAATTAAGGATATGAGTGGCTGCAACATTCTCACAGTTAACCACACAACTTATAATCATCTATATTAGTTTCACCTACTTTACTATAATTGTTGCCACTAACTACTGCCGGCCGCTGGTGGCCGAGCGGTTCTGGCGCTACAGTCTGGAACTGCGCGACCGCTACGGTCGCAGGTTCGAATCCTGCCTCGGGCATGGATGTGTGTGTTGTCCCTAGGTTAGTTAGGTTTAAGTAGTTCTAAGTTCTAGGGGACTTATGACCTCAGCAGTTGAGTCCCATAGTGCTCAGAGCCACTTGAACCACTAACTACTGCCTCATTAGAATTCGTCGCACATTCCGCCTCCACCAAATTTTGATCCACCTCACGCAAGTCTCTGATCACAGAATCTCTCAACAAACATACATTCATTTCATCAGTCACTTCCCTTTCACAAAATAAATTTTTTAGCCCCATGTCCTCATCATCAATGTCTCTACACATTTTACAACTTTTCTTGCGTCCTCTTTATGGCTGCGATGCTTAAAATTATTCCGCATTTTATTCTTAGTTGGTATACGCTCCATCTCCAACATTTGTGACTTCTTTGCCGAATTTAGACTAACGTGTCCTTTTCAATGCCGGCTTATTTCGCCATCTCCTGACCTGAGACGCGGCGATCTCTAATTTCCCGACCTGGTATTTTAGTGTTGCACTACATGAGACTTCTTCTCCTCAAGTCTTCGTTCCTGATTTTGATTATCGTTGTGAAAGTTTCTGCTTCGATTTCGCCTTTGAAAGTTAATATTACGCTGGTAATTAGTTCTATTGCAACTATTATAATTACTGTAGATATTACTGTTATTTTCGTTTTGGTACCCATTTCGCTGTCTACTGTTCCAATTATGCAATTTGAATTTTAAAGCCTGTTCCATTGTAAAAACTCCGGTAATCGTCTCTTGAGCGTTGAAATTCCCGTCATCATTTCCAGAAGACAATTTCTGTGAGTAACCTTAGCCACTTCACACACACAAAAATTTCGCATAAACCTGCTTCCGTGTTTGAAATTTGGTCTGATCAAGAACTCATTCTGAAGTCGCGGTTGCTTCACTTGACTCCAGAATTAGTTCAGGAAACAACTCTCTAACACTTCATAGGTGGTGGGCGAAGCACTCATTAAATTTTCCCGTGACTGTGCATTTCTGCCTCTTCCAAAATACCTCTCACAAAACTATCTTTACACGTAGGAAGAAAATCAACTGGATGGTTAATTCCATCATCTCCAAAACACTCGTTCCTGGATTCACCCATGGAACGTCAGTCACAGTAGTAGTTTGAGTTGCTATTAAAGAATTTAATTCGGCCCTTACGTCTTTAAACTGCTGTTCATGCTCTACAGATTCTTTAATTAATAAAAATTGAACATTGTCGCTATCCTTAGTGGCCTCTTTCTCACACTCTACCCGACAAAATGCTGACAGAGTTAGTGGTCACTTCCTGAAGTGCATTTTGCCTCAGTACACAATTCCTAACCGCTACCCAGCTCGTAATGTATCTTTTCCAACGTGTCCCCGAAATCTTTTGGCACTGTGTCGATTTTGGCGTTAACCAGACCCACCACTTCAGAACTTTTACCTACATCTGCCCTAGCCTCTAATTTTGAATGTATCATCCCTTCCATATCGCATTTAATTTACTTCACCTAAGCTTTTATTGTTTCTGCTACACTTTCTCTACTAAACCTATCTTTGTTTTTCTTGCACCTATGTGTCCACTCAATATCCTCATTTTAGAGTTCAAAATTGTCAGAATATGCTTTAACTATGACACAGAACCATCCGGAGTTACATCTCCTTTCCGTGATTTCATACTATATTCTCCACTAATATCGTCCCTGTCAAGGTACCTGTCACCATGTTCAGATTTTGGACTACCTGTCCTCCTAACATTATCTGTACCACACATGCTGGATGATGGCTTAATCATTAGAAGCTCCATTACTGACAGTAACCCTGCGGGTTCACAGATATTAAGGCTATCAGCGGCATTACTTATCGTATCGGTCATGTTGGCTGCTTCTGTTATACTGCTGCTGCCCGAAGTGTTGATGCTGATGAATTCGAAGTCGCCGCCGGTGGCACGCGTTGCCGTAACCGCCACAGGCGCTACGTCGCCGTCGAGGTCTCCGCTGCCGCTGGCCGCTGCAGACTCGAACTCAACACGGTTCTGCGTAGCCTCCTTCTTTCTTGAAGTTCCGTGGCAAACTACCCCACACCTTGCTTTTGCTACCAATCGTCGCGCACTCCACTGCTGCAAAATCTTATGCTCGAAGCCACCATGCAAACTGCCTATCACGCAATAGATTTGGAACCTAGATTAAGAATATTGTAAAGTGTTAGAGTTACAGTAGTAATTCTAAAGGAAAAAGATTCAGATCCCGGACAAGAAAACTCCAATTGCGACTGATCCTAATGGCTACTGGTTGAGTAGTTACTCTTCTAAGCAGCAGCCCATACGAGCAAACAAACTGTGTCTTTACCTGCCGTTACTCGCCCTTTAGGTACTGGGGCTGTGCACGGTTCAGTTTAAAAACAATAGCTCGATGTAGTCATAGGGTGAGCAGCACACATCTGCTTTCATGCCCTGCAGTTAATTCGCAGAATATAATAACCTGTAGCTATGATTTTGCAGTCAAATTGTCTATGCACTGGCTAGAATTCAGAGTTAATAAAATACACAGAAACACAAGATAATAGATAAGCGATTAATTTAATAGAAAGGGTTCTATTCTAATGTCTGTAATTGATGAAGAGGACAAAGAATTATGCTGAATAATGTTTATTCAAGAATGAACATGTCAAATAAACGGGGAGTGGTCATCCAATATTCAGTTAAAATAAGGACAGAAAATGCCGTTTCAAATGCAGTGAAGTTACGTTGAGAGCGTTACGAAAATGGTACCATAATCTCCATAGTCATCAAAGATACGCGAAAACTAAGTCCATATCGTGATCACAATACACGAAAGATACACCACCTCACAATAGTTCAGCGTTCAACGTGGTGATTCACAAATCAACACTCGCGATACGATGAATGGTAACTCATACTGTGTCTATGCTGAGTTCCGTGTTGCAAGAGGAAAAAGTTAGTCCTACTCAGGAGTACATATAGACCTCTAGAATTACAAAGTCTCTTTAGCAGTACGACAGAAACCGTTCACCGCCCAGAATGAAACACATCTACGATCGATTTACGATCTACAGGTAGGTCTGCCTCCTTCCAGCACTCGACTTAAAGTGTGTTGAATCGCTCCCTTGAACTCTTCTCTCGAGAAGCCCCAGCCTCCACTTGACTCCGGCAGCGTTCCGGCACTGTCCGACTCTCACTGGCTCAAGGCTATCCCCACCAAAAATACATCGTTCTCAGGCTCTAAACACATGATTTGGCTCAATATGACCACTTCCCCGACTAAACTAATAAGTTACAACAATATTTAAGTATAGAAATATTATAAACATACGGTCATATTCAGACCATTTGCAATAAATATAAGTAATAGTTGGTTCATAAATAAATAATCCAGTATTCTTGCGCAGGTGCCCTCTCGTTGAATGAGTTCAGATTATCGCTGACTATTGTTTAAACAATCATTTATACCTGCTTGACAGAAGCGTGTTTTGGCACTCTTTGCAGTGGCGGAGTCAGCTAACAGAAGCGGTGGACACTTTTAAACTAGAACAGTTTTTCTAATAGACTTGCAATCAGCATTTAAATAAAGTTACTGGCAAACTACTAAAGCCGGCCGCGGTGGTCTCGCGGTTCTAGGCGCGCAGTCCGGAACCGTGCGACTGCTACGGTCGCAGGTTCGAATCCTGCCTCGGGCATGGATGTGTGTGATGTCCTTAGGTTAGTTAGGTTTAAGTAGTTCTAAGTTCTAGGGGACTGATAACCACAGCAGTTGAGTCCCATAGTGCTCAGAGCCATTTGAACCATTTTTGCCAAACTACTAAACTATTCTTTAAATAAAAACACAAGCGTAACAAAATTTGTAGTATTCATGCTGCATTCACTTGCTGTGTAAGTGTGAAGAATACGATGTTCTGCCGGCCGGAGTGGCCGTGCGTTTCTAGGCGCTACAGTCTGGAAACGCGAGATCGCTACGGTCGCAGGTTCGAATCCTGCCTCGGGCATGGATGTGTGTGATGTCCTTAGGTTAGTTAGGTTTAAGTAGTTCTAAGTTCTAGGGGACTGATGACCTCAGATGTTGAGTCCCATAGTGCTCAGAGCCATTTGAACCATTTGAATACGATGTTCTAACAAACATTTGGATAACGAAAAAGATGTAAAAAACGTCGTAAATCAACAAATAAATTAGACAGCGATACGTCGGCTTCAGGAATGATAGCTTTAGTGCAATTCTATCATCTGAGATACCGTTTGTTGAAATCGCATGAAGTGATTAAAAGTTATTAATTCAGAGTTCATTGTGAAAATGTCTATTCGCTATGAGGTTTTAAAGATACTGTTCAAAAATGTGTGTGAAATCTTATGGGACTTAACTGCTGAGGTCATCAGTCCCTAAGCTTACACACTACTTAACCTGAATTATCCTAAGGACAAACACACACACCCATGCCCGAGGGAGGACTCGAACCTCCGCCGGGATTAGCCGCACAGTCCATGACTGCAGCGCTTTAAAGATACTGAAATACTGTTGCGTCATTGGATGTGCGTCTTTTGTCTGAGATCGAAAATGTAGTCACATATGTAATAATACTTGATGTGAGTTAATGTCGAATCTCAAAGAGCTGTAACTTAGCCAACTTTAAGATTTTCTGATACTCCGCCATTTCCTGGAGCATCTTCTCGCCAAAGAACATACTAGTAACAGCCGTACAAATTCCCAGCTTCGGTATTTTACCCACATCTGGTCCTTTGCTAAAGCACGTGGCCCGCTTGGAGCGGCCGTGGCGGCCCGACCGGCCACGTTGTTCTATTGGCTCTGGGGCCATACAGCTTCGTAAACAAATCCACCTCAGCTTGCACTAATTCTAGGCGGCCGATTAGCTTGCCCACTTACGTGTAAGGTGACGTCAGTCGTTAGTCTGGTTCTCGTAGGCAGGAGACGGCTATTGGTAATGTCAGATCATTTGGTACGATGTTGTTCACGTTTATGATCGGAGCTAGGAGTTTTCATGAGCATATGGATGTTAGAGCTGCAACGTCGGTGGGTGTGTAGAGGTTAGAATGTTACTACAGCAATCCCCACCCACAGAGGGGCGGAGGGTGGGGCCAAGTAACGTAGAATACTGTTGTTTATGGCCGTAACAGGACAAAATTGGCGTTTGTTAATGTAAAGTCCAGAAGCATCACTATCTACCGAGTAGGAAAGGGGGAGGAATCTAAATTTGGTTGGCCAGAGGCATCCTGGATGTGCAGAGCTACTCATCAGATTGGCCAAAGCTTATTAAGTGCCGGTGGGTTGGTGGGTCGACTATAGGAATGGAGAAATAGTGCGTCACCACGATTCTTTAAACACCCTTGTTTTTGTACGATAATGCTGGAAGCTCAAGAAATGAATTAAAATTTGTGCCTCGGCCGGGATTTGAACCCAGGTCTTCTTGCTTACTAGGCAAAAATGCTAATTACTACACCACCAACGTACTATGATCAGCAGGATATCACTGACTACCCAAGTCGAATGCCCTGCCCACCACAAACCTCAATTCGTATCTTCAGCTTATTTTCCACCTAAATTGTCACTATTTCCAGGGCTCTCCGGTGTTGGAATGACATTTCAGCATTGGACGTAATGGGGAATTCCTGTACCACAGGTGATCGTATAGATCTTATAATAAAAATTTTCCTCAGATATTTACTCTCTTCTTCATCTACGATTACGCTGGAAGAAGAAATGAAATAATAAAATTTGTGCCACGGTTTTTTTTCTTTTTTTTTGGGTAAAGTGGGCAGGGGTCGCAACTCGAGGCCTGGCCACCATGTCCCGTTCCCACCCTCCAGAAACCAAGGAAAGCGTAGGGAACGTGGAGGAGAGGTACAATGAACATTATCTATTCATTTATTTTTCTTTTCTTTCTTTTTTTTCTTATACAGTTTTGACATTAATACCACCGAGAATATCAGGAAACCGGCGTCACGCGAGGAGGAGGTCGTAACAGGACGTCACACTAAGAAGAACATTCCTATTACCACTGAATGTATCGGTTCTAAGTGTGGAAGAGGCGGGGATCAACTCTTCGTGACAGGAACACCCCATCTCTGGGGTGGGCTACAGAAGACACTGCAGAGGAAATTGGAGAAATATCTGTATTTTGGATTGCGGACAACAGCACAGTGGCGTCCACTAAGGAACTGTCAAAAGTCGAGGACACATTTCGCGCCATCAGCAAACAAGTAGCCTGCTGCGTGTCGACAAATCCACCTCACAGAGTTCGTCTTTGCTTGCGGGAACTACCCCGCTTCCGGAAAGAGGATCAGTTGAGTAGGTATCTGATGAGGAGTCGTACGGGTAATTAGGGACAATATCTTCGCGTCAGGAACCATACACCTCTCGCCGATGTGCACACCAGGCGGTGCTCATCTGTGTCCATAACATCACAGTCGACACACAATGGGATGTCTGCGAGGTGAATCCTGTGAAGGCGTGACCGGTATACTTGCTTCCCATTTACAGTAAGGTACCTTACAGACTGGACGTCAGTGTCAAGATAAGGAAAGCACACAGATCGCCAAACGGCAGGCCAGTCGACATGGGGAAGTACCCCTCAACCACATTCGGTGACCTGTGCTGCTGAAGGAAATCATAGATCGCCTTCGTGGATGTCAATAGCGTCGACATTATCACAGTGCGGATGTACTCAGTTCAAGGAAAAGGTGGTGGAAGTAAAAGAAGGGCCGAGGGACTTCCGAAAGTTGGACAGATGCTGCGAGAGAGTGTGGTGCAAGGGTGTCCAGCAAGAGGCTGGTAAGGCATGTAGGACTACGGCGCCACAACGTCATGTGAGAGCCAATGAAAAGGGCTACCATTCTGTCAGGCACATGACACAGGCCTAAGATACCCCTGCACCACAGGAGGGTGAGGGTTTCGTATCTTATCTCGAATAGCAAGCAGGTAAACTAACCCAATACTGCTTGCATGCGGCGGCCCATGGATAGCGGAATGTAAGTGTCTGTGCCACATGGGGGACACGTGACGCCAAATATACGTTTACGTATTGTGTGCGTTGCAGAGGACCGAGTACTCATAAACGATGATCTAAGAGCCAGTTCGTAGCTGGGAAAGTAGATGCATGCAGTTGAGAGCAATTTTCCGCAGCAGACCGCTTGCAAAATCGGGTCCTAAGAATCGGAGAGTATCAGCTAAGCGCAAAGGAGCAGCACTGTTCGCGGAAAGTCTCGCACCTATAGCCATGGAGCACGATTTGCGGACGTTAAGACAGCTACCAGAAGCTTCGCCGTAGGTGGTAACCTATGCCAGTGACTCCTTGACCTCAGCACCGCTACGAAGAACGATGACGAGATCGTCTGCATATGCACTGCAACTGAATACATGGTCACTGAGAGACAACCCAGAGAGGCGTTGACAGAGGCAGCATAGCAATGCTTCCATGGCGAATACATACAATAGTGCAGAGAGCGGGCAGTCTTGATGCACTGATCGACGATCGAGATGGGAGGAGTAAGACGGCCATTGTAGAGTACACGAGACATAGCTCCACTAGGGAGACGCATTACGACATCAACGGTAGCATTACGGTAGCCTATATTGCGGAGCCCCCCTTCCAGGAAGTTGTGATCGACGCGATCGAACACCTGGCTGAAGTCAAGAGCTGCCAAAAGTAAAGGCATACGAAGTGCGTGAGCAAGAGCGATTATGTCCCGATAGCGGCAAAGGGCAGTGCGGATGTTATTGGTGCCTCCCAAAGAAGTTTGATCGGTGTAAACCACTTGCTGAACTGTCTGTTTAAGCTGCGCAGCCAAAAGCCGGGTAAAGATTTTTGTATCACTGTTGAGTAAAGTCAAAGGGCGGTAATCGCATGTCCGTGAGATACCCCAAGGCTTATAGATGGGGATGAGGAAACCATCGAGGAAACCGTCTGGTATCAACACGAAATGTGACATAAGATCCTGACAAATTTCCGTCCTCACTGGCGCCAGGAGGGGACCAAATGTCCGATAAAACTCCAGTGGGAGGCCGTCAGGCCTTGGCGACCTGTTCGTAGAAGCCGTCTGGATTGCGTCATGGTCTTCATCCTCCGTGACGATAGCGATCAGATCCATCGTCGCATCCACGAGAACCGAGCCAAAGGAGAGTCTGGAGACCGTCGTAATCTTGGCAGGGCGGTGACGTTGTTCAGACTACAGCCCAACATAATGTCACAGAGGGTAGACCCGATATCTCTTTGGGTATCAAAACGCTGCCCGTCAACAGTCGTAAGAACATTAATCATATTCCTCCGACGGTGGCGTCGTTCCGCTATGACAGGATACATAGATGCACTAACCTATCGTGTGTGCACGCCTTGACCATAGCTGCAAATCGTTCAGATGTGTGTGAATTCCTAAGGGACCAAACTATTGAGGTCACCGGTTCCTAGACTTATACACTACTTAAACTAACTGAAACTAACTTATGCTAAGAACAACATACACACCCATGACCGAGGTAGGACTCGAACTTCGGGCGGGAGGGGCCGCGCAGTCCGTGACATGGCGCCTCAAATCGCGCGGCCATTTCGCGCGGCGATCATAGCCCCTTCAAGGTGGCAGTGAGAGAGAGATGTGAGCTGTGCCTTGGCCCGATTCGCCATCGCCTGGTGCTGTGGCGAATACGGCATCATAGTAAATTCCCGGAGAATGGTTCAAAAATGGTTCAAATGGTTCTGAGCACTATGGGACTTAACATCTGTGGTCATCAGTCCCCTATAACTTAGAACTACTTAAACCTAACTAACCTAAGGACATCACACGCATCCATGCCCGAGGCAGGATTCGAACCTGCGACCATAGCAGTCGCGCGGTTCCGGACTGAGCGCCTAGAACCACGAGACCACCGCGGCCGGCCCGGAGAGTGGTGAAATAGAATTCCTGAGTCCGTCACCGCCGAGGTGCAACCTCCCTTCCGTAACCAATCAAGGCCTGGTGGAGAGCAGGCTTGACACAGAGCACGCACCATGACAGGGCAGACTGACGGGCATCACGGCGTCGACAACAAGCTGCCAACGTGGCCTCGACGAGTTGCCGGTAGTAGGGTGAAGTAAGGAGGATCGTATTCAGCTTCCATGGTTCACGGCCGCGCGACACCCTTTGGCGGCAGAGATTGATGGTGCAGATATATGCGTCATGATTAGAGAATGCAGTGGACCAGACTTCAGCAGCTTGCACCCACCCATCGCGGGAGATGAAAACACGATCGTTTCGGCTGGAAGAATGGCTGGTGAAATATGTAAATCCCGGACGATCGCTGTGATGTGCGTACTGTAAGACCTTCAGTACACACACCATCAGATTATTTGACTTGTCGCTCTAACGAAGTAGGCGAGTGTCAGCAATATGTCTCGTGGTCTTATCGTGGCGTGTTTATCTTCTGCCGTTAGGTCAGATGATAGAACTGCCACTTGCACTCTTAGAGTAGCATATTGACGGTGACCAACTTTAAACAGAACTTGATTAATTTACACACACATTTATTAAAATAATAACAAGCAAATCAGAGGTCTGTGCACTTGTTATAATACCTTGCGCGTTCATGTGCAAATGGTTCAAATGGCTCTGAGCACTATGCGACTTAACTTCTGAGGTCATCAGTCGCCTAGAACTTAGAACTAATTAAACCTAACTAACCTAAGGACATCACACACATCCATGTCCGAGGCAGGATTCGAACCTGCGACCGTAGCGGTCGCTCGGTTCCAGACTGTAGCGCCTAGAACCTCACGGCCACTCCGGCCGGCTCGCGTTCATGTATCACTGCGCGAGTGTGATCCGCGAGGAGAAAAGGTTCTACATTAGCAGCAATCTCATTGGCTGCGTTACTTATTAATACGCGGATCGGCGGAAGCAGAATTTGGTCTGTCTCTATGGCAGCGCCATCTTGTGCGGAGACGGACGAGCGCTGCGCCTGCGCTGTTGTGCTTAGTGGGGCGCGCTCTAGTGGGGAAGTTGTGTACGCGCTGACTACGCGGAACTATGTACACAACAATCGCCATGAACGTGCTCCCAAGAATCCACTAGGCTAAGGTGTTGGAGAATTGTCGCTAGCGCCACGCACGGAGAGAGACATGGTAGTTGGTCTTTGGGTGCCTGGGTGCCTTTGAAATCGCCTTCCATGATCAAGGCATCCTGCTGACATAGGAAGAGAGGCGTGACTGAATCTGAGATGAAGGTGGAAAGCTCACGGTGGCGACCAGAACCAGATGGCGGATAGACTTTGGCGATCTGACGCCTCTAAACGTGAGAATCATACCTCTGGCATCTGGGTGATAGGCAACTGCACGAGCAAAGATACCGTCACATAAGAGGATCGCCACCCCGCTACCAGTAGGGGTCGCATGAGAGGCATGAGCTGTAAAACCATGGAGAGCACAGAAAGTTGCAACATGCACTTTCTGAAGGAGAGCTACGTCAAGGTCTGTGGTATACAGCATGTCATGGAGTACAGCCAGGTTGTGGAGTACCCGAATACTGTTGGCATTGACCGTGGCTTTCCGATAAGCTGTCATTACCAGGAGGACAGGCGATTCCAACACAGGGCACTCCCTGTTAGGCCCCCACGGAAGGGCAGTGTGACGGGGACGGAGCCGACCCGCCAAGGGGATCCATCGTTCTGTACACCTCCAGAATGTCCATCCTCAGCATCGACGTCGTCCGCCAAGGAGACAGACGTGCTGCCGGGCCGGTTCATTAGAACATTATCAGAGGTGCGCCCACAGGTAGCGTCAGGCACAGGAAGGGAGGCAATCGCATCAGACGCAGGCGGGGGAAGGTCGGTGTCCGGAGGTGGACGCTGACTTGAGATGGAGGCGTCGTCAAGAGGCAGGGCGCAGAGAAAAGCGCACCATCAGTTGCAGGATTGTCGTCCTGTGCAGACATCCGATGGACGCAGTCATCGGAAGGGGTACAGCGTTGTCTCTTCCGTTTCCTCGGCGACCGTTGCTTCCTAACATACTGTTCCGTGTCTGATGGTGGGCGGCTATCGTCTGATATGTGGTCAGACGGCAGAAAGGCAGAGATAGATACAGCTCCATTATCAACAACTATGTGGTCGTGACAGACGGCTTGTGCCTGCTGACGGTCATCGTTCATTTGTACTACCTACGGCTGGGGTGTTGGAGAGACAGGCGAAACGTACATCGCGTCGTCGAGAGGCGCCGACACGAGTCCCGGTTGATTCAAAGGGGGCCTAGCAGGCAGCACCACCGCAAACGCGTAAAACAAGGGTAACACAGTGGGCGCCGCTGGAGGAGCTACATCTCAGATTGGCGTCTGAACCAGTCTACGTCGTAGGCATTCAGAAAGGACATGGCCTTCCTGGCCACAACCTGAACAAGTACGCGGCTGGTCATCGTACATGACGTCAGCCCTGCAGCCGGCAATAACCGAGTAGTTCAATTTTTATCTGACGGACACCATTGAGGACACGGTACGTTTCGAACGTCTTCCACATTGCAGCCATGTGACTGACGGCGTTGCCTTAAGGTTTAGAAACGGCCACCACTGCGTCCGGCGGTACTTCAAAACCAGGCAATGTTAGGCCAAAACCGGCTTGATCAACCACTACAGTTCTTATAGGTCCGTCAGAGAATCGAAACTTGAGATCGTTAGCGTGGCGCCGCACAACGTCGGCGCACAGCTCGTCATTCGCGACCTTTATGTACACAGTAGTACTAAGGACTGAAAAATGTATTCCGAGAACGTCTTGTGGTGGGAGACGCATTTCATCCTGTATAAAACTTTCAGCTTCATATGCCTTCGGTCGTTCATGATCTAACGGAAAAGTTAATTTAATTCTGGCACGGCGGTAAGAAAACGCCATGATGGTCAATGCAGTCGGACTGAGAAAGGAGCTGCTATGCGGGAGTAAACAAACGCCCGCTCACTCGCAAGCAGTACAACAGGCGAGACGCAAACAAGGAGTGGCGCCTCACCACAGCCAAAGGCCGACTGAGGATTAGAACATGTGTCTTCTTCCTTCCTACGCAGAAATGCTAACTATTACACCACCACAGCAATATGGTCAACATTGCTGCACGAACTACCCAAGTCGAGTGCCCTCCCCAGCGCTTGGGTAATTCGTGCAGCAATGTTGACCATAGTACTGCTGCGGTGTAATGGTCAACATTTCTGCCTAAGCAAGAAGACCCGGATTCCCGGCAATGGCACAAATTTTAATTCATCGTAGATAAAGATGAGACTTAAATGTCTCAGGGAAAATTTAATTGTAAGATCTGTAAGATCGCTTGGTTTTGTATTCAGAAGGGTTCTCGGTCAACTCCGTGTCACGCGAGACCAGCCTCGGTAAGCTCCGACATGCCTGTGTTTCCCTCACTTTGTGTGCTGCCCTCAAGTTTGTATTTCAAGTGCTACTTGTGTTGGCGCCCACCCCTGTACATTCAGAGACTCACTTCTGTTGTGCAACCAGTTGCCTTATTTTGTTTTCCTAATGTTCAGAATAAGCCTTCAGTGTAGTAGTTAGACTGATTGTAATAAGTAATGTTAATCAGATACCAGAATTACATGAGTCTCCTCCGACAAGCATCCTGTCGAATCCCAAAATCCGTGCCTCTCGTACGTACCCAGTGACAGTGTCTGACGGTGATTTAAGTCATCAGCCTGCCTTCACTGGGAATTTGTTGTTCTGCAGTTGCTCCTCACTGCTCTAAAATTGCATACTGACCTCAAACTCCCTGACTTGCCTCTATCCTGTGTTAGGATACGACAGGATGAACGTGCTTGATCAGTGTTATACTGCTCACCCTTATCCAGTAAGATGAGGGATGATGGGTAAGTGGGTACAAATAAAGACTCGAGACGTTTTCATAATTTCTGACAAAGAAGAACCTCGGTTTCTCATGCCCCCAATGGACTTACAAGAGTCTGAAGAAAAATATAACTAGTTGTCCAGCCAGAGAAGTGCAGACTGACTCACAGACATGCGAAGTGCAACTACACTCACTAAAAAATAATTAATGTAGAGTAATGAAATTTTGGGAATAAATTTGTTTAGGTAACATGTTTACGTGATTAATGTTGCAACTTAACAGTTTGGTTGGTTGGTTGATTTGGAGGGGGCAGGAAGAAAGGGGGGAAGGAAGTCAGCCGTGATCTTTCAAAGGACCATCTCAGCATTTGCCTGAAGTGAGTTAGGGAAATAACGGGAAACTTAAATCAGAATGGCCGGACGCGGGTTTGAACGGTCGTCCTCCCGAATGCGAGTTAATGTAAACAAATGTAAAATGCAAACATGCAAACTTTCATGCATTGTGTTGTACAGGTAATGGATGTCAGTTTGCTGGCCGGCCGTTGTGGCCGAGCGGTTCTAGGTACTTCAGTCTGGAACTGCGCAACGGTCTCAGGTTCGAATCCTGCCTCGGGCATGGATGTGTGTGATGTCCTTAGATTAGTTAGGTTTAAGTAGTTGTAAGTCTATGGGACTGATGACCTCAGATGTTAAGTCCCATAGTGCTCAGAGGTATTTGAACCATTTTCAGTTTGCTGTGTGGAATTCCATGCCTGGTAGTCGGTCAATGTGGGGATGGTTCATGCTGTTACTGGATGACTGTAGTTGTTGTCCAATGATGTTCCATATGTGCTCGACTGGAGACTGATCTGGTCATCGTGCAGGCCAAGGCAACACGTCGATATTCTGTAGAGTGTGTTACAACAGCGGTATATGGATGAGCATTAACCTGTTGGAAAACCCTTCCTGGCATGTTATTCATGAATGGCTCCACAACAGATCGAATCACCAGACCGTTGTAAAATTCTGCAGACAGAATGTGGGGTATAACCACGAGAAGGCTTCTGCTGTCATACGAAATCACACTCTAGACTGTTACCCCAGGTGTAGATCCAGTTCGTACAGCATGCAGACAGGTTGGTTGCAGGCTCTCAACTGACCTTCTAACAAACACACGGCAATCACTGACGCCAAGGTAGAACCAGTTTTTATCAGAAGACACCATAGATCTCCAGCCTCCCATCCAATGAGCTCGAGCTTGACACCACTGAAATCGCAAATGGCTGTGGGTTGGGGTCAGTGGAATGCACACTACAGAGCGTCTGGCTCGGAGCTGTCTTTGAAGTAATCGACTTGTAACAGTTCGTTGTGTCATTGTGGTGCCAACTGCTGCTCAGATTGCTGTTTCAGATGCAATACGGTGCACCAGACCCCTACGCCGAACACGCTGGTCTTCCTTCTTGGTAGTGCCACGTGAGCGTCCGGAGCCTGGTCTCCTTGCGACCGTACATTCTCGTTACTATCGCTGCCAGCAATAATGTATTCTTGCTACATTCCTGCAGTATAGCAGAACGGACATCCAGCTTCTAGTAGCTCTGTTACATGACCTCGTTGAAACTCAGTGATCTACTGATAATGGCGTCTTTGTCGCCTTAAACGCATTCTCGACTAACATCAACTCACCACGTCCAATCTCAAATGTAAGCAACGGTCACGACCGTTGCAGCGTGTGTTTAAAGAAAATCTGATCTGCCTCCTCATAGTGCGAAATTTGAATAAACGTGTAAAGAATGGCACGACAGCCTCATTCTATTTTAAGAAGGTAGAAGGACAATGAGTCTACTTAGTTTTTCAGGTTTTTCTCGGGTAAGTATGAACGTCAATTACTATAAGAATGGAAGACTTCAGGGCATGCCTAGTTCGAGTTACATAATAGTGGTTTTCTTCGTGAACGGAGAAACTTGTGAGACAGCCAGGACAAACATCCGCCTCCTAGCTACACTCAAGGTACGACTGTTCTCCAAATAACCCAGTCTTCCTTGTGTTGACCAGAGAAACCGTTGGAAGTATTGTAAACGCAAAATTAACCTACTTAACTGGCTGCTGACCTCATACACTCCTTAGACACATTAACAGCGTCTCATCATGGTAAAATTTCCGTAGGCAAATGTTGCAACATATTCAGGAACATGAAAAAAACCAACGCCGAATTATGGTAACCATAAGCATTACGACAATCAGTCTTGCAATGCTTCTCATAGAAATTTGCGCAAATTATTTTGGTCTAAAACACAGAAGTATCCATTCTCCAGAACTGCCAACACATTAGATACCTGTCTATTGGTAAACTAACGTAACCCAGAAATATAGAGCACGAGAACTATAAAATTATTGTAACTGGTAAAGCCGAAAATAAGGATAATGTAGCATAAAGGTGAAAAACGGTCATCAAACTGAAAATTAATTATAATGATATAGAATTAGGAAACAAAGAGGAAAACAATATGAGCCACCTCTCACGGGCAAAAAAGTTGGTGCAACGGGCACGATGTGTAATTATGTAAGTAAATATACAAGATTGTTGCAAAGGGTAATCAAAGGGATAATTTGGTACAAATTGTTTGAAACAAGATGTGCCACTCAGAATGTCAACAAGATGTATTGCGGTTCTAACAGACATCGGGGCATGGTGCTAGCATTGCCACCATGTCCGCCCCGATAGCTGAGTGGTCAGCGTGATGGATTGCCATCCGACAGGCCCGGGTTCGATTTCCGGCTGGGTCGGGGATTTTCTCCGCTCAGGGACTGTGTGTTGTGTTGTCTTCATTATTTCATCCCCATCCGGCGGGCATGTCGCCCAATATGGCATCGAATGTAATAAGACTAGCACCAAGGCGGCCAGACCTGCCCCATACTGGGCCTCCCGGCCAATGATGCCAAACGTTCATTTCCATTTTCATTGTCGCCCTACTTCCGAACGAGGAAAGCAGAAACGCTAACGTCACATAACAAGGTAGTGTGATGTAATACTTTGGAACTTCATGGCCAGAGCGCCATAGCAAAGACAAACGAAGGCAGACAGTGCCGAGCTCGGTGATCCAAAACAATTATTGAATTATCACAACTAGGCAAGGAGCGCTGACGGGACCAATAAGGCAGGGCAAATGCGTTCATAAATCTAGAGCCACAACGTAATAGGTGTACGTTTTCCCTTTAAATAAGCTTTCAGTACCTTCAGACTTTCGGAGATCAAGGATACATTTCGTCATGCTGCCATTCTATTAGTTTCACTGGAACCAGAGAGAATGAAAGTACGCTGAGTTCCAGCGAAAGCGCAACAAGCTGCTGTCTGCTGCCTGCTCACTGACTTCAACACCAAGACGCAGCTAAGCTGATACCTACCACAGTCGTGTTGTGCCGTTGTTGTCCACTGGAACAACACAGATGTGGAGAAGTCTGGCATGTAGCCTGCCCTCCTACACTGAGGGACATCACAGGTGATCTACAACATACCATGTCCACATCGACCAACTGTAGTGCTTAGGTGCAGTCACCTGGCCGACTCGTGAACATCTGTTGCAGTCTTGATCGATGCATGGTGGATGACTAGCACCTATTCTTCATTCCAACCGAAGTCGGCTGAGTGCAGAGCGCTGACAATGAGATTGCTATGGTGGAAGCCGCACTGTAATCACAAAATCCCTGGGCAGGACACCCTTCCTCGTCTGCATGCTGCCGCCAGCACAACATGCGGCGATGGCTCACTGACCTGCAGGGCGACGCCACGTCCCGCTGACGAGATGTCAGCAACTTCTTTGTGGCACATGCTTACGTCTACCCTCAACCGCCGCCCTCAAGACAATTTATAGCTCTGTCAACTCACCATGCTTACTGACATCTACGGGGTTTAAACTAACGTCTCCAGGGTATACACCGACTTCTCCGGGGGGTACAACACGCCCACACCCCACGCCCAGTTTCCTGCACGCAGTCCGCCCCCGGTAGCTGCGTGGTCAGCGCGACAGACACAATCCAAAGGGCCCGGGTTCGATTCCCGGCTGGGTCGGAAATTTTCTCCGCTCAGGGACTGGGTGTTGTTGTCCTCATCATCATCATTTCATTCCCATCGACGCGCAAGTCGCCCAAGTGGCGTCAAATCGAAAGACTTGCACCAGGCGAGCGGTCTACCCGACGGGAGGCCCTCGTCACACGCCATTTCCATTTTTTCCTGCACACAATGCAACCCCATCTTTCCGTGTCACAACAGTCTACAGAACCCCAAAACTGTGATGCTCATCTAAAATATTGTTAAACATGTCCCTAAAACCACATTTGGAGTGCTTTCTTTTTTTTAATTAGTCAAATAATTATGGACCTCGTAAGAAGCCGAGGTGGAGACTTACCTCACTTTCAGCGTAAGATATAAATATTTGTCACGCTCATTTCTAAGAGATGGTTCTTTGCTCTGAACCTCAATGGTCTCGTTGCTCACTAAAGACTATTGAAAAGTCCCTTCAAGGATGGGCAAGCAACAGTATCGTATGCAGACACCTGCGAGATGGAGTATATTTTGCACGCTTGTCACGTCATGAGTACTATAGTCTGTCTGTAAACTCAAAAGCCAGCAGCGCTTTTGGTGGGGGAAGTGGCATTTCACGGAAGAACGCTGCCACTGGCCTACAGGGTACCCAAAATCAATTGCCCGTTACCTGTCTAGCGGTACAGATCGGCGTGCAGTTATATACGTCGTTTCTGTTCGTGGGATATTAGTTGCCCGTGTCAATCAGTTAACTTTGTATACTCACTGATATACTTCGGCATCCGGAAGTGATGGATAATCGCACTAAGTTGCAAGAAAATGAGCAGAATACGAAGAAGAGGAGGTATCTGCGGAGTAACGAGCGTTCTATCGTCTCAAATGTTATTACATCGTATGTTAAAAAGACGACACAAAAAAACTGTTGGCTAGTATTACCAGTCCCAATCAAAGGGCTGCAATTTATGCGAACGTCAGCCTCGCCACCATAGGACGCATGATGAAGGAAAGCGGAAATAAGCCGCATGATTTACTGGAATCGCCACGAAGGATAACCAATAATTTTGGGAGGAAACGCATCGTTAGAGACAGTTTCACAATCACGCAAAACTTTTGACGCATATGGAACAGCAGCATTTGAATGTAGTCTGGCACTAAATCTATGTCTCTGTTGCTGTTCACCTGATTCTAAGACATATTGCTTAAAACATGTGCGCAATAGCTATGCTACACACTACTGAAATTTCCTGCGAAACATGAACACCGATTATGGACTTCTACGTAAGAAGCTTGACATACGAGGTGCCTTCAGATATTAATTTTTATTTTTTGGTAAGAACTTTATTTGCCGGCCGGAGTGGCCGAGCGGTTCTAGGCGCTTCAGTCTGGAACCGCGCGACCGCTACGGTCGCAGGTTCGAATCCTGTCTCGGGCATGGACGTGTGTGATGTCCTTAGGTTAGTTAGATTTAAGTAATTCTAAGTACTAGGGGACTGATGACCTCAGCTGTTAAGTCCCATAGTGCTCAGTGCCATTTGAACCATTTAAGAACTTTATTTGTTAATCTATAGCAATGTTATCCTCTTCAAAATATTCCCCATTACATTCTATACACTTATGCCAGTGCTTTTTCAATTTCCCGAAACACTTTAGGAACTGTTTCCTTCGGATAGTTTATAGGTCTCTTAACTGTGCATTTTTAATCTCATCCATGCTTGTAAAATCGCTGTCCTATAAGGCCTGCTTTGAAATGTTCATACCACTTGTATGCCCTTTGTTCACTCCTAAGAGACCTCACCAAAAGCAATATTTAACATTTCTAATAATTTCATACACTTTATTATATTCTTATAACAAAATTTAATACAGATTCTCTAATCTGTCTTTATACAAAACAAATAATCATTGATGCTACCAAAACACATGTAGCCTTTGTGACACTGACAACAGAGTAAATACCCAACATGCGTAACATTGTACATATACTTCTCAGAGATGTTTACCAGGACAGTGACAAAAAAGTAGTGCAAATCGGACTAATACAACACACAAAATTATAAATTACTGGTTACTTTTTAAACGCTCTTCGTGTTGCAAGATTTGTTAAGTTTCAATGCAACCCTTCAGAGAAAACTTCTACCTTTTAGTAGAAACAGAAAGCAAGAACAAATTTTAAATTCTGCAGATTGATTGCATTATATGGGGTTCGTTTTACGAATAGCAATAGAGGAACAATCATTCACATGAACAGGCATTCGGTTCTATGTTTGTAGTAGAATCCTGAATTCCGTTCTTATTTTAATATTTTTTACTCTGTAATGTTTTGTTTCGGAATAAGCTATCGTCTTTTGTATTCCTTATGGTCTTATTGAATTTGTCTTTAAATAAATGCAGCCGGGAATTATTTATACACGGTGTCGCCACAGATTTAAAGCGCGCGCAGCACCGGAGCCGGTACTACGCTGTGAAACAGCCTGTGTATGCGCCTTGTGACGTAGATGGGTAGGCAGAGTGGCGACTCGATCGCTCGCTCTTCAGTTTACCGACAGACTATAGCATCTGTATGAAAGTGGTGATCGCCAGCTTCGGCGTAGAGGTTGGTAATGGGTCTCGCCCTAAAAGCGCGAGTGAACAACTTAAGCCCTCATTGTGTATTGAAAGTGTACTTAAGGTATGATGGCTAGCGGACCCATAAACCACGATTTCGTAATCAAGGTGGGACCAAAAAAAGGCTATAGCAGTCTTCCCCCATGATTCTTCCCACACCCGATGTGTAACATATTTTAAAATGTTAGGGGCTTTGAGGGATCGAGTTCTGAAGTTTCTCAGGTGTCACTCCCACGTAAGCTTCTGATCGAAACTCTGGCCCAGACTTCACTGCCTCTTTAAATTTAAAACGGCGCCCCTTAATTTAATTTCTTGAAGACTAAAAGGACGATGAGAACAGTTAAAAACAACATACACAAATTTTTCTGGCGCATGTGTAAAAATAGTTTTTAGTGCCCATTCTTTCATTCTCTTAACAGTCATTTGCGGCTGGCATGTACTTTCCGCATGACTGGAAGATGATACAGTAAATTAAAAATAGTCCACAAATAACAAGCGTTTAACAGGACTCCTTGCTGCAGATGTAATGCTGTCTACGGCTATTAAAATCACTCTTAAAAATTGCCCTTGAGGCACACCATAATCTTGCATAACATCATTAACTCTATCCCTATATTAACGTTGCCACAGAAAGGACACTTCATAACAAAATGGAAAGCCACCTGAATGTACCGTGTCCGGAGACATTACGCACCCCAGTCGTATCATAGACCTTGTGAAGATAGAAGAAACACATCATAAACTGCTGGTTGAGTTTGAAAGCCTGTCGTATGGTCGACTCCAGCAGCGTCATGTTATCAACGTCTGACTGCCAGTTCCTGAACCCACATCGAAAGCAACTAAGGAGCTGCTTGGATTTTACAGTCGAGACAAGGTGGCAATTGACTTCCCTCTCCAAGGCCTTTCCCACACAGCTAGCAGAGGCAACACTCATGTCAAGTGAAGACACAAAGTTCGTAAATCAGTTCGTAATCGTGTTGTGGCACTTTGTTCGTAAAGGTCACAATTTTGAATTTTACAATTTAAATGATGAAGACGGAGCTTTACAAATGAATCCAGCACTACCATAACTACTTGGGCGTTTTCGTTTACTCTCAGGTATAAGGAGGGGAATTCAAATAGCTTCTTTTGATGAGTTAAGGAAGTGTCCAGTTTTCTATATTAAGTTAAAAAGTTTCTGGATTATGAATGTCGATGGCTGCTAAGATTTAAGTGAAATGCTCCGTCGTTGATGGGCAGTGGACTGCATTCTCCATTACAGCGTTAACTGCGCACCACCCAGTTTGTGTTAAAATCTTTCTAATAGGTTCCCACACTTGGGTCAATTTAATGAAACGACTGATGGAGGTCACGAAGTGATGTTCTCCATAAGTATACGACTGCCTTCTACACGTCCAACACTAAATACTGTGACTTTATCATTAGATGGCCAGCAACTTAACCTCCTCAAGGCAGTGCGCCTATTCCTGATTGCAGGGCGACTTCGTCACTCCACCAATGGACAAGTTGTCTTCGAGACTGTCCAAAAACGTTGGCATGGATGCATCAGCAGCGTCGCCGACAGTGCCACCATGATCGAATACAGCCAGTTGGCTGTACAGCGTCCATTTAGCCTTGCCTAAGAGCCCGCCTAGGCAACATAGTTTCTGCCGCGTATCTTTCCGTTTCGTGAATTTAGATCGAGTAAAGGTCACTGTAGTGAAGGTCACTTCCCGCTAAACACTATCGGCGCGGGCTGGGGAGCATACGGACAGGTCGCTAACAGAGACCGTCCCTACGACAGTGCGGAAGTGCTTACTTTTCCCCATGTTACGCAGACACAGATTTTCTGACAGCCAGATGTTGTCAACAGTTCGATCCAGGGCATGTGGCGGTGGAACGCCGTTGGATACTCCAAAAGGGAGAAACAATCAAGGGAGCTGTGTGATGAGGTTACTGACAGGCTCGGTACTCTAGAGCTTTGTTAGGTGACAACTAGAGAGAGGATATGGTCTTCCTGTATGGAAAGTGAACTAGTGGAGCACCTACTACCAAGGTGGTGTGTAAGGAGAGAGACGAGAAGTGGGATGCATCATTTCGGAATGGCTACTTCTCCTTCAGCGTACTGCCCTCCTCGATCGCCGTACCTGTGAAGCTATAACCCCAAATCACAGGACCGTCATATACTTTAAAATGTATTTCGTTTGAATACAAACACAAAGGTCCGACCTGTACTAAAAGTCTCACATACTCCACCTGTTCCCTGATGCCTTTTACTTTCCACTGTAAGTCTGAAGCCATTTTATTGTTGAGGTTTTCTGTTCTCCTTAGCCCTATCAATCTGTCAGTCAGGGGATATTGCGACAGATGGACACTGACGAAGGGGATTTTTAGTTTCTTGAAGCAAATTTCTGTATCCACATCTCCTGCACTTCTATCAGACTACTCTCACGAGACTTAAGCAGAGTGGTCCGAGGGCTCTGAGCTCTATCTTTTCACTTTCTATACCCTCACCACACATTTCGAAATAGTGGTGACTTCATTGGCATCACCCTACTGATCTTTGGTCTGTCTGGCTGCAGGGATTTATTTGCGTCTATAAGCTTGGTCTGTTGAGTGTAAATGTGTTTGTGGCAGCTTCATCTGATATAATTTGTACTGAGAAGGCCGTTTTTTGGAATGATGTTTTGGCCACTGAAGCAAAAGTCACAAAGTTCGGTTGCTTCTGAGCAGCATATATAATTTTGGCTTCTAAATAAGAGTATCTCCTTATGTGACTTCGATCTCTTTCTGGATTTTCTCTCGTGCAGAATAATTTGCCACTGATGGCTCCAAAAGTGTGTAGCTGCCTCTGCAGATGACAACACATAAGAGATATACAAGGGTTCCCATCCTTGTGTGCAGCTTGGTAACATTTACCACAGGTTGCCCACTCATTGTGTGCTGTGGTTGTGTCCCGTAGTACTCATAATTGGAACAGCAGTAGTGTAGCACTTGTACTTTCTATACTACTAAATTATAATCGCAATTTAATTAAATTTCGACAAACGGGGCGTTTACTACTACGACCATGGTTGAGGTCGTTACTAGTGGTGGGTACTATGAACGACTAGAACAGTACTTAATAACAGTTCAAGTGAAGTTCCACCACACTTTGAAGTTTTCTATCAAATATCAGTCGCTATGATTTCTATGTCTCAGACAAACGCTGCTGAAACCACAGTTCTACTTTTCATTCACCAGAGCGATATCTTCTCATTTATTTATGATAACGGCAAGATACATTCTGAGTTAAACACTTGTTACATCGTTCCGTCTCTGCCCTTCCAGTTGACAATCTACATCTACATCTACATCCATACTCCGCAAGCCACCTGACGGTGAGTGGTGGAGGGTACCCTGAGTACCTCTATCGGTGAAAAACAAAGGACATCGAGTAAAGGAGATTTCTTTACTGTGTCAAAGATGAATTAGTGCTTAACAATGAAGTAGTGCTTAACAACGTTACCCGCTTTCATGTCTTTAACACGACCACGACCTTGGCGTCTACGCACAACTCCGAACTCGACAGTCTCAACACGGTTTTCTCAAACAATACCTATTAGTCGCTCTAACCATACTGCAGTTCAGAGAACTAACAGCGGAAAGGGGAGTACACAACCTTGGCTAAGGTGAGTAGTATGCTTCCACTTCCTCAAGCGTTTAATATATTGTACTGTTCCTGTTATGAAGGTAACCTTTTATGTAGACAGAGTACTAAAAAACTGGTAACTATTTTGAGAGCTGATATTAACCATCAAAACAAGAAAAAAAGCCCAATAAACATGGGCTCTAAAATGCGTACCTTACGAGCTATGAGCAATTGTTCGTCTTTGCTACAGTGAAACACATCTCTTCTACTGAACAAGTGCTCAAAGCTTATAAGGTATGCAGTTTAGAACCCATGTTCACTGGAAACTTTTTTCTTTTTCTTCTTCTTCTGGTCAACGCAACTTCCACCCAAAAAATGAAAAACAAAGGACATCGAGTAAAGGAGATTTCTTTACTGTGTCAAAGATGAAGTAGTCCTCTTAATTCTTAAGGTATGCATTTTAGAACCCATGCTTACTGGATCTTTTCTCTTCTCTCAAAATACGGGACATCTTTTTCAACATTCTATAAATTTGTTAGAAACTCCCAACACATTCTGGAGCACGTTATTCCTGTTACTACTGAACACTGTTTTAAGCTTAAGTTCACGGTAAGGTATCTACAGAATTTTTTGAGGGGGTATTGTTGCTCCTAGATTGTTCACCCATTGCGTTGGGAGAGTTTTGTGAGAGTGATGCGTTACGATGTTCCGACGAGCAACAAGGGAAATAAGAGTCCACCCAGAGAATTCCACTGGCCTGGCTAAACCTTATATAACTGGGATGCAGCCGTTTCCTCATAGATTGCCAGTTAGCGATTGTTTCACCTAAAGAGCTGTCCATCCCTCGGGCACGTAGAACTATTTGAGGCTGAGGGTTACTTTTATAGTGTATATGAGTCTCGCGATCCGGGCAGTTAAGATGAAATTGCCATTCCCTGTGAAATACACTTTAAGACAAAAAAGGGAAAAAGCACACCACGAAGGAATTATCCGAACGGGAAGGAAATCGGTAGATGTGTTAAACATGTACAAACAAACAAATGGTTTCAGTTTCAGAAAAATTGGACGATTTGTTCAAGAGAAAGAACTTAACGAACTCAGCAAGACAGTAACACGTTGGTCCACCTCTGGACCTTATGCAAACAGTTATTCGGCTTGGCGCTGATTGATATAGTTATTGGATGTCCTCCTGAGTAACATTGTTCCAAATTCTGCCCAATTAGCGCGTTAGATCGCCAAAATTCCGAGCTCGTTGGAGGACCCTGCCCATATTGCTTCAAATGTTCTCAGGTGGGGTGAGATCCATCGACCTCGCTGGCTAAGGTGTGGTTTGGTAAGCACAAAGACAAACAGTAGGAAACCTCGCCTTGAGCAGGCTGAAATGTAAGCTCTGGATGGCTTAGCATGATGAGCAACAAAATGGGGCATGGAATACGGTCGACCTACCACTGTGCTGTAAGGATGCCGTGAATGACAACCAAAGACGTCCTGCTGTGTGGCACCCCAGACCATCACTCCTGGCTGCCGGATATGGCGGGCGACAGTCAGGATGGTATCTCATTGCTGTCTGGGACGTCTCCAGACCCGTTTCCGGCCTGGAATCTTATTGACTGGAGTAGAATTGTCTCCAGCGATGAGTCCCATTTTAAGTGCCTATGACCAGCGAAAACATGTCTATAGACGCCCCAAACCAACCTGACTGTCGTCCACCATACGGCCTGACAACCACGAGTGGTGGTCTTCGTAGCAGAACCCCTTTTATTGTCATCCGCGGCACTCTTACACCACAGCGGTACATCGACGATATCCCACGCTCCATTTTGTTGCCATTCATGGGAAGCCTCCCCATGCTTACATTTCAGCGAGATAACGCCCACTCACAAACGGTGAGATTTTCTACAGCATGTCTTCGCAGTTGCCAAACCCTACCTTAGCCAGCAAGGTCACCGAATCTCTCCTGAATTGAGAACTTGTGGAGCATTATGGGCAGGGCCATCCAACCAGGTCAGGATTCTGACAATAAAAAGTTTGAATTGGGCAATTTGACACGATATCCCTCAAGAGTACATCCAACAATTCTATCAATACATGCCAAGCTGAATAACTGCTTGGATAAAAAAATGGTTCAAATGGCTCTGAGCACTATGGGACTTAACTTCTGTGGTCATCAGTCCCCTAGAACTTAGAACTACTTAAACCTAACTAACCTAAGGACATCACACACATCCATGCCCGAGGCAGGATTCGAACCTGCGACCGTAGCGGTAGCGCGGTTCCAAACTGAAGCGCTTGGAACCGCACGGCCACACCGGCCGGCTGCTTGCATAAGAACTAGAGATTAATCAACGCATTATTGACTTGCTCAATTTGTGAAAGCCGTTCTCCTGAATAAATCTTCCAGATTTTCTGAAATTGTAATCATTTGTTTGTCTGTAATGTCCATCACAGCTACCGAATTTCGTTCCATTCGCAACGCTCCAGTATCTCGTCGCAGGGTTGTCGCTGAAGCTTGCCCAGAGGTTACAGTTATTGAGGACTGGCGGTGTTCACCCATTCCCAGCTCACTATACCCGGGTTCGCCAATCCCCTTCCTGGCTAACGAAGACTGATCTTCCTGAAGTGAGGTATTGGTCATATGGCAACGACCCAAGAGGCATGTGTGGCATATCGAAAGCCACTGACTCTACGAGTATTGCCTGCCAAGCTATGCTAATTCAATGTCTGCCAATGAAAGCCAGTGGTCGAAGTCTGCACATACGCCCCTCGACTCGTTGTCGTAAACACTTCATTATTTTCATGTTGAGTTCACAGTAAACCGATGTTAGACATTTCTTACTCTATGAGCTTGAATAATTTTGATCTGTCTGGCCGGCCATCTCTCTGGTTGTCCTTATAAGCGCACTATTTCGAAGCATGCACGAAAGTGCCACAACTACACATTTAAGGCTGTGGTGAGAGGGGACAGTGGAAGAATTGTCAACAATGCAAGGCGAAAACTTTTAGAAGGCCAATATTTCAGCTCACTTTTATTTACAGGGTTTTAATACTGAAACAATGAACAGAACTAAGGATCTTATTCATCATAAAAAATAACTGCAAACAGGCATTTCACACTAACACGTGACCTATAATACTGGCTCCAAACGCTTGGAGTTTACAGGTTAAGTAAATTAAACATAAACTGTGGCAAGACAGTTAATTCCTTAAAAAAATCCTATACATAAGTTTAAGGAATATTGAAATAACATTGGCAGCCTACCAGAACACTCGAGGATATTCGTCTTGGCCGGCCGGAGTGGCCGTGCGGTTCTAGGCGCTACAGTCTGGAACCGAGCGACCGCTAGGGTCGCAGGTTCGAATCCTGCCTCGGGCATGGATGTGTGTGATGTCCTTAGGTTAGTTAGGTTTAATTAGTTCTAAGTTCTAGCATTTATCCCCTCTAGGGAAGTCCACTGAGCTTTGCATTAAAGCCCATTTGTGCGGTACACGGGACAGTCTGAATGTGGTTCTGGGCAGTCTTCCAAACTCTATTAGGCGAGTACTGAGTTAGCCCACAATCTCCACTGCTAGATTTATCTTAATTCTGTGGTCGGATGTCCTCCTGTTACCCACAGTTGTCAGTTAACTTATATTGGAGCAAGCTGAGTGCTGAATCTCTCTGACAACCATGTAAACTTTGTTTTGTGTGTTATTGTATTTTGACTGACTGTGAATCGTATTTTCTCAAGTGGAGATTGTGGGTTAGCTCAGTATTTGCCTAATAGAGTTTGGAAGACTTCCTAGAACCACATTCAGACTGTCCCGTGTACCACGTAAATGGGCTTTAATGCACAGCTCAGGTTCGACCCGGGAGTAGATTACCTCCCTGTCTTTGAAGCTTCGGGTTACATTATACGAGCAGGCCCTTCATTCCATAACACCAAGGTAGCAAATTTAGAATGTGTAGCCTTCGAATGCTGCCTAAAAATAAAGGAAATCCAAAGTACTTATTGAAAGACGTACCGTTAGAATGATGTGCCACTTTTTCAGTGATACATTTAGGCACTGTTAATAATTTAATCAAATTGGGCTGTAATAATAATAAACTTCTCTTAATTGTAGGGGAACTACCCATCCCATGACTTATTGCAGCATGTTTGACGGATCCACAGGAAAGAGTGTATCCTCACGTGTAATAAGTTTTATCTAGCGTTAATGATGTAGGAAATGTAATTTTGTACTGTGCAAATTCTGGGCTTGATTATAGATCGTTATGGGAAATTCAGCCCGACGTTATATAAGGGGCGACTTGACGAGAGGCTGGGGACTCAAGTCTTCAAGCATGCCGGGAGAAGGAAGTGTATCAGTGACACATTTCAGCTGGGACTTAAAATTGTCCTCAGCCCATGTGAAAATTTCGCTGTTTAGTGACAGTTTGGACTCCAACTTTATTCAGTAGTTTTGTCGACTTAGCAGATTTCTCGAGTGCTTTTCTGAGAACCTATAATATTACCAGTTGCGGATGCTGGTCGACTGTTATTACAAGAGTTAACCACAGTCGCCACTTTATTTGCGACTGATGGTTCAGTTGGTACTAGTAATTACTTCTTTTTGCTACATTTGTGGCTTGTGTTTATTTCGCTGTGCAACGAACTGTCGGAACGTGTATTTATTCTTCGTCCGCTGAATACTGATTTACTGGGAGCATCAGCGCCCAGAAGTTAGAAATTGTACAGTGTTTCTACCCTGTATGGGGGCTCACGAAATAGCCTAGAGACTTTTTAATCTCATTTGGCGCAGGACTCAGCTGTTAATACCAGTTCAGGATCACAATAGGTAGTGAACAGTTTTTATGTAAACTCATGAAAAAATCTTTCAGTTTTACTGCAGACAATTCGAATCGGCTTCAGCAATTTATAGTAGCTTGCCACGTCGCTATTATTTATTTGCACGCCGATCGGGGTAGCCGCGCGGTCTCAGGCGTCTTGCCACGTTTCGCGCGGCTTCCTCTGTCGGAGGTTCGAGTCCTCCCTCGGGCATGGGTGTGAGTGTTGTCCTTAGCGTAAGTTAGATTAAGTGGTGTATAAGTCTTGGCAGTCGTTTTATTAACATTAGTGAAAGCGACAGATCCAACCAACCTCCCAGACAACATACAGTCACAGACCGTAGTTTGGTTCCATTCCAGAGCAGTCATATTCCAGTGAACGCTTTCTAATGGCCCTTCTTTTTTATTAACCCTATTCTGTATATTTTTTAAAATAAATCTTTACCTTCCGGAAGTGTCGGGTCGCTTCTGCTAACATTTATGACCGTACTGTAACTTTGAACAAGTACATCTACATCTATATCATACTCCGCAAGCCACCTAATGGTGTGTGGCGGAGGGTACTTTAAGTACCACTATCTCGTCCCTCCAACCCTGTTTCACTCGCGAATAGTGCGTGGGAAGAATGATTGTCGGTAAGTCTGTTTTGGCTCTCATTTTTCGAATTTTCTGCCCGTGGTCAATAAGAGAGCTGAGTTTGGCAGGATATCTGTTTTTGCGGAATCCATGTTGATTTTTATAAAGGAAATGTTTATTTTCCAAAAACGTCATAATTCTTGAGCATAAAACATGTTCCATAATTCTACAACAGATTGGCGTCAACGATATAGGTCTATAATTGTGTGGATCTGTCTTACGGCCTTTCTTAAAAACAGCAATGCCCTGCGCTTTTTTCCAGTCGTTAGGTGCCCTTCGTTGCTAAAGCGATCTACGAAAATTACCGCTAGAAGGGGGGCACGTTCTTTCGCTTAATCTTTATAGAATCGTATAGGTATCTCATCTGGTCCTGACGCCTTTCCATTACTAAGCGATTGTAACTGCTTTTCAATTTCGCGATCGAATATCTAATACCTGCCATTTCGTCTTCCGTACGACGGTAGAAAGGAGGGACGCGTAAGCTGTAAGCTGTGCTCATGAATAGGCCATCAATGCGACCTTTTAACTTCATTGACGGTCACGTTCAGTAAACTGCTACTGACGCAAGAAACACTCTACCGCCTTTCATTTTAGCAGAACAGTAACAGCGGTCGGAAGCTTGATCAAACTGCTGCAAAGGCTATCGTGCTTTCTAAAATTTCAAGCAGATAATAATGTGGTCACTGCCAAAGCACTTAGGATATTACTTTACTGCTTATCTTTGGTATATTTTCATATCATTCAGTAAATAACTCTGTCAGTACTCACAACTGGAGTAGGGAACCAGTAAAACGTTGCCTTTGTAAATTCTTCTCTGAAAATATTTAAATTATAAAGAAAACGATCCTCAGTCCTGAAGACAGAAATAAAATATCTTTATGTCTTCACTAAAACGTCATTGGCCGAACCCTGCGTAAGACGTTGCCCGTTTACTATAGTGAGAACCAAGATGATTCAAGCAAGCACAATTTCAACACTTTTGCAGCCAAAATTACTTAGTCTGTTCATAATGAAATGTTATCAAATGTAAAACTTTAACTGATCCAAGTAGCTCTTCTAAGCTGTTGGTAGTTAATTGTCAACGAAACTAATACACTGCAATCACTGTGCATAGCAAAGCAACTCTATTGACTATTCCAAAAATAGCTAAATATACAGTTATTTTATTGGTATAATAGAATATCAATGTAGAATAGAAATTCATGTAGCCACATTTTCAGTATACTGTGACGGACCTCCGAACAACGATTTGCATAACATCTGATGCTATTCAAACACTTTGTGACACACATCAAATAATTCCCAAACAGCGCCTTACCGTAGGAAACTAACACTCCCTGTAGGAATTGACCAGTCCACAATAATTTATAGTGACTAACTTACTTTTTGCAAATCTACTGCATTATTCCAAACAGTTCTGAATCTAACCTACTATTCTGTAATAAATACGTACGTAGCTGGCAAAGGGTTCTTCAAATCACCTTCAGACTATTACTCTGCCGTTTCAATGTCAAACAGCGCGCAGGAAAAACGAACACCTAAATCCTTCCGTGCGATGTCTGATTTCTCTAATTGTATTCCGATAATTGTTTTTCCCCGTGTAGGCTGGAGTCAAAAAAATATTCGAGCGTTCTGAGGAGAAAGATGATGACTGATATGTCGTGAAAAGATCTCACCGCAACGAAAAACGTCTTTGTTTTAAGGATTGCCACCCCAACTCAGTAATCACACCCGTGGCACTATCTCCTCTGTTTCGCGACAATATAAAACGAGCTTTCTTTGAACTTTGGTTCGAGTCCCATGCTCCACAGCTCTACTCCAGAAGAGGACGGACTAGGGTAGTGTAGGCAGTCTCTTTACTACACTCATGCTCATAAATTAAGGATAATGCTGATACATGGTGAAACAGTGCTCTGGTGGGCGGTTTGCGGATTTAAATCACCTCGGGGTATGACCATGCGGTGCATCTGTTTGCGGCCGTCGCACGGTGGCGCTGGCAGCAGTCCACATACGCAGAAGTGTGTTGGTGCATGTCAGAGTACGATGCAGCGAATAAGTGCGCAGACGTTTTCAGACGTGCTAATGGTGATTGTGTGTTGAAAATGCCTCAAAGAACACATATTGATGACGTTATGAGGGGTAGAATACTAGGGTGACTGGAGGCTGGTCAAACACAGCAGGTCGTAGCACGGACCCTCCGTGTGCCACAAAGTGTGATTTCAAGATTATGGCAACGATTCCAGCAGACAGTAAACGTGTCCAGGCGCTACAGTGCGGGACGTCCACAGTGTAAAACACCACAAGAAGACCGATATCTCACCATCAATGCCCGCAGACGGCCACGGATTACTGCAGGTAGCCTTGCTCGGGACCTTACCGCAGCCTCTGGAACAGTTGTCTCCAGACACACAGTCTACAGACTACTGAACAGACATGCTTTATTCGCCCGAAGACCAGCAAGGTGCATTCCACTGACCCATGGTCACAAGAGAGCCCGTATAGCCTGGTCTCAAGAACATAGTACATGGACATTGGAGCAGTGGTCCCAGGTTATGTTCACGGACGAGTCCAGGTATAGTCTGAACAGTGATTCTCGCCGGCTTTTCATCTGGCTTGAATCAGGAACCATATACCAACCCCTTAATGTCCTTGAAAGGGACCTGTATGTAGGTCGTGGTTTGATGGTGTGAGGTGGGATTATGATTGGTGCACGTACATCCCTGCATGTCTTTGACAGAGGAACTGTAACAAGTCAGGTGTATCAGGACGTCATTTTGCACCCGTATGTTCGTCTTTTCAGGGGTTTAGAGGGTCCCAGCTTCCTGCTGATGGATGCTCTCGGTCGACGTATCGCTGCACGTCTTCAAACCCCTAGGACATTTCAGGAGCTCCGACAGGCACTGGGAAAGAATGGGAGGCTATACCCCAGCAGCTGCTCGACCACCTGATCCAGAGTATGCCAACCCGATGTGCGGCCTGTGTACGTGTGCATGGTGATCATATTCCATATTGATGTCGGAGTACATGCTCAGGAAACAGTGGCGTTTTGTGGCACATTTGTTTCGGGACGGTTTTCTCAACTTATCACCAATACCGTGGACTTACAGATTTGTGTGTTGTGTGTGTTCCCTATATGCCTATGCTATTAGCGCCAGTTTTGTGTAGTGCCACGTTGTGTGGCACCACATTCTGCAATTATCCTTAATTTATGAGCATGAGTGTAGAACTCTCTCTTCTTACAACTGCTCTGCCAGCAAAACGCAGTCTTTGATTCGCCTTGCCCGTAACATTGTCTATCTGGTCGTTACAATACAAACTCTTCGTAGCAATATCAGTTTTACCTGTGTCCCTGTTACAATTCTAAAGATATCAGAACGTTCTTACCTTTCTAACGCTGCACTGATGTATGAGCAGTAATCCACCAAGGAACTTCAGGCTCTTCACTTCTCTTATAACAACTTAAGCTCCTCATCAGCATGTTCCGTTTCTGTAAATCAGGCTTTTTGCACACGGCAACTGCTCGTCACTAACATCTGTCTGCTACGCTCTGACATAACGTTGAGCACCAAGAGAAGAAAACGCGTCACAATAAATGTTGGTCACTTTACCTATTTTAGCCGCTGAAGACTACTTTGAGAAGCGGCAACTTTAATACGTTAGATAGAGTTCAGCTATTTACATGATACATATCAATGTTTTTGACAAAGATAAATGGTTCAAATGGCTCTGAGCACTATGGCACTTAACATGTGAGGTCATCAGTCCCCTAGACTTAGAACTACTTAAACCTGACTAACCTAAGGACAGCACAGACATCCATGCCCGACGTAGGATTCGAACCTGCGACCGTAGCAGCAGCGCGGTTCCGGACTGAAGCACCTAGAACCGCTCGCCCACAACGGCCGGCTGACAAAGATAGCAAACCCGTTTTAAAATAATAGAAACGTGTTCCAGAGTGCTTTTATGCAGGACACAATCGATATGAAATAACACAAAATATGACGAAAAAGACAAATGCTGCATTTTTACGCTACAGGTGTAGTTTATTGTCATGCACCAAGCAGCAACGCACCTTCTTCACTCCTACGTTTTACGGACAAGCGCATAAGCGACGTAATACGAATAATGCAGAACGTAAATCGTTTATAAAACAAATCATAATGCGAAAGAACAGGTGCCAAGGAGGGCACGTTTATTTGTTAGACTGACACGGCATCGGTACTAATCTACCGTCTGTAACGTTTCTGTAGCAATCGAAGACAAGGGCAATGTGGCACAAGCATGTCACCAGTCGGCCGACATTTCGACGTCGTTTTCACTTTCGTGTGTGGTGAAACACCTGCTAAAGGCTAGACCACGTCGACGAACTGGATCGACTGAAGCGCCGCCCCCCCCCCCCCCCCGCCCACACACACACACCTTCCAAAGCGCTGTAGTTTGGAATTTGAATGATATCATAAAATAATTTTATTTTATGCGGCTTAAACCTAATTATAACATTAGGTATACGTCTTAGATTAATAGAAGTTGAATCGTAGTGTAGGCCTATTAGTGTATCCTAGACCAAAAGAAAGGCCTATAACCAATTAAAAGAGACACGAAGCTTAGTAAGGGGAGGGAGCCAGCGGGCTCCCTAGGGGAAGACTGCGTTGCTCAACAGCCACCATTACCAGTCAAAATACGATCTTATCTCTGTGTATGCCGCAAACGGACTTGTTTTCAAGCCAATGCCAACTCACCATGTGCTGCAAACAAGGGCACCAATGCGACAGTGTGTAGAAGGGGAGGCAGGGAGGGGGGCGCTAGCGCTAGACATGTGGGAGTGAAGTATTTTTAATACTTTGGAAGACGAATAATAGTTTTGGAAGACGAATAGCGACTTGTAAGTGGCCATAACATGATGCATAACAATGGTTCTGAGCGCTATGGGACTTAACATCTGAGGTCATCAGTCCCCTAGAACTCAGAACTACTTAAACTTAACTAACCCAAGGACAGCACACACATCCATCCCCCAAGGCAGGATTCGAACCTGCGACCGTAGCGGGCGCGCGGTTCCATGCTGAAGCGCCTAGAACCGCCCGGCCACAACGGCCGGCTAGTGGTCATAAAAATGTTCCAATTCGGACCCCTGTTAAAACACTATGTAAAACGACTTTTAAGTAATTTTCTTAAGAGAAAAACACCTGACTACACTATATTTTTTCCTTTTCCTTTGAGATTGGGGGGGGGGGGGGGGGGGGGGCGGCCACCGTTGGGCCTCGGGTATGGACGCCCTGGGCTGTAAAGTAAGAAAGGCGTAATGGGTATGATTTTCCTATTATACTGCTGCTGTGTATTTCAAGAACGAGTGCGTCTTGGGGCGTAAGGTCCGCATCATTAACTTTCATGGTCTGAGTAACGAAAAATCTAGATGCAATTCGTTACATGCCAGCAAGTCAGGTGCTGGGTCTCTGTTAGACAATTACAAATAGTAATAATGCTCGCAAAGTACTCTTTAAAGAACAGATTCATGAGAAGCAGCTGGTGACAAAGTCGTAATATTAATTGAACGAGTAATCGAAAAATTTTAATAACTTGGATGAACCGTCAGAGTTCACATAGCCTAGAAAAGGTCCAAAGCTTTTAATTGATCTGGGCAGTAATTTGTGAGTTATTCTGGGTGGGGAGATAATTGTTCTATATGCAGAAGTTCAATTAAAATTGTCTTATGTTAGATCCCAGTAGCTCACAAGATTCCGCAGACTACCACTGCAGAGAGCGTATTGGAGGAATTGTTACTAGGGCGTGATGAAAGTAACCTCTCCGAATTTTTTATTTTGAAACTCTTAAGCCTTCTTAAATAAAACAACCTTTATTGATATTCTGCATCTTTATTCTTTATGTCTACCTATTTATGGTTCAAATGGCTCTGAGCACTATGGGACTTAACATCTATTGTCATCAGTCCCCTAGAACTTACAACTACTTAAACATAACTAACCTAAAGACATCACACACATCCATGCCCGAGGCAGGATTCGAACCTGCGACCGTAGTGGTCGCACGGTTCCCGACTGTAGCGCCTAGAACTGTTCGGCCACTACAGCCGGCTACCTATTTATTTCTCAACGTAGTCTCCCTGGCCACGAACACATTTCTCCCAACGGAAGACCAGTTTCTGATACCGTCATCGCAGAATGTTTATCTTAGCTGACGGAGCCACAACCTCACCTTCGTTTGCATCGCTCCCTCACCATCAAGGTGAAGACCTCAAATGTGTTCTTTAAGTTTTGCGGTCAGATGAAAACCGGATGGGGCCAAGTCGGGGCTGTGTGGATGATTATTCAAGACAGTGAACCCTAAGTGTCGGCTTGTTGCAGGTGTCCGCAGCGTTCGTGTACGGTCTGCCATTGTCAAGCTGAAGCAGATGGAGCTCTATGTGTGGACGAAGGTTTCTGTGGTTTGAATCTCGATTACAGCACGCTGTTTCTTACGTAACGACATAGCTACGTTACACACCGCCATGTTACACGTTACAACTCGGGGACCCGTAGTGGCAGAGCGTTGTGACTTCCGTCATCGAAGCGGAAGTGTCGACCGAGCAATACGCGTGACATGTACCCACCGATATTGAGAACAGAATAAAAATTTCAGAGGCATTATTTTTCAGCACGCCCTCGTACAAGTCAATGTGTGATCCAGAAATTAAGAAACTTGTGTGATTTCTAAATACTGCCACTGTTTCGAAAGTACAGTCAACCACTTTACGTATTGGATGAGACGGTCTCCAATTTGTTCTTCATTGAGTTCACCCATTGCCTTTTCTTCTCGCTAGAGATCAATACAATAGTTCTATCATGTAATTTCAAACCAACAGAAAAAACTTTATTTCGATGTGCTTTGCATATGTTTGCTCTGGACTCCTAGAGGACAGTCTATAGTAATAAGTGTGTTTTCTTTAATATATTTTTGCTGAGTTGATCTCACATTTTTGTAATGTCAGTTCCCTTTTCAGCATTGCTAGAATTCCAAACATGAGTACGACATTTCAGTGGGTTACATTCTTCAGATAGAGTGACAGTGTCGGAAGCTGTGTGTCTGTTGTAAGTGACTTAAGTGAAAACAGTTATTTTCAAAGTTAGGAACAGAGCGTATTCTGCTCAAGATGTGCTTATTGTGGACAAGTGGAGGAGACGCGAGTAAGCTTGATCGTTATGTAGTCAGTCCACGGTCGGCGGCTACGGGGCACGTGGCTCTAAAAACGAAAGTGGGTCCATAGTGGGCGGCTGGGCCCGGGCTGAAGACATGTTGGCAGCCCGAGTGGGTTGTTATTCCGAAACGAAGAATCCACTGTAATGTGAGACACGGAGCCCGGCACTTAGCCTTTAATGAGCGACCGCTGTTCACTTTCCGCATGTACATGGTGTGAACCCATTGACACGCAAAACACCGGCCGCTGTGGCCGAGCGGTTCTAGGCGCTTCAGTTTGGAACAGCGCTGCTGCTACGGTCGCAGGTTCGAATCCTGTCTCGGGCTTGGATGTGTGTGGTGTCCTTAGGTTAGTTAGGTTTAAGTAGTTCTAAGTCTAGTGGACTGATGACCTCAGATGTTAAGTCCCATAGTGCTTAGAGCCATTTGAACACGCGAAACAGTTTCCTGTTGTCCCGCAGTGGTCAATACATGTCCTGAATGGGATTCAAGGGAATCTTATCCCAGTCTTCCTCCAAAATAGTGATAAGTTTACGCAGAGATGACGGAGTTGGATAACGATCATGCACACTTTTCTCCAAAGCAGATCACAAAGGCTCAGTAATATTGAGATCTGGTTACTGTGGTGGCCAGGAATGCGACAATTCACCCACGCGGCCACAATACCAGTGATGGATGATGCGAGCTGTGTGAACAGCGGCCATATCTCGCTGGAGCACAGCATCACCACTGAGGCACAAACATTGTACCATGGGATGGAGCCGGTCAGCCAAAATGGTCATATAATGCTTGGTATTAATTCGACCTTGGAGGGTACCCAAGAGGCCGTTGTAATACCACGATATAGCTGCCCAAATCATCACCAGAACCTCCCAAGTTTCACTCCTAGGACGTAAATTCGGCCAGACTTTGGAAAAAGTGTGAAAAAATATTCATTCGACGAAATGACTTTATACCATTACTCCACAGTCTAGGTATTATGGGCTTCGGCGTCATTTTTTCCCGTTACGCACATTTCACTGGAATCCTCTCTTTCAAATTCTGAAGGTGGAAGGGGTAAAATGCAGGGAGCGAAAGGCTATTTACAAATTGTACAGAAACCAGATGGCAGTTATAAGCGTCGAGGAGCGTGAAAGGGAAGCAGTGGTTGGGAAGGGAGTGAAACAGGGTTATGGCCTATCCCGGATGTTATTCAATCTGCATATTGAACAATCAGTAAAGGAAATAAAAGAAAAATTCGGAGTAGGTGTTAAAATCCATGAAGAAGAAATAAAAACTTTGAGGTTCGCCGATGACATTGTAATTCTGTCAGAGACAGCATCGGACCTGGAAGAGCAGTTGAACGGAATGGACAGTGTCTTGAAAGGAGGATATGAGATAAACATCAACAAAAGCAAAACGAGGACAATGGAATGTAGTCGAATTAAGTCGGGTGATGCTGAGTGAATTAGATTAGGAAATGACACGCTTAAAGCAGTAAAGGAGTTTTGTTATTTGGGGAGAAAAATAACTGATGATGGTCGAAGTAAAGAGGATATAAAATGTAGACTGGCAATTGCAAGGAAAGCGTTTCGGAAGAAGAGAAATTTGATAACATCGAGTATAGATTTAAGTGTCAGGAAGTCGTTTCTGAAGGTATTTGTATGGATTGTAGCCATGGACGATAAATAGTTTGGACAAAAAGAGAATATAAGCTTTCGAAATGTGGTGCTACAGAAGAATGCTGAAGATTAGATGGGTAGATCACATAACTAATGAGGAGGTATTGAACAGAATTGGGCAGAAGAGGAGTTTGTGGCACAGCTTGACTAGAAGAAGGGATCGGTTTGTAGGACATGTTCTAAGGCATCAAGGGATCACCAATTTGGTACTGGAGGGCAGCGTGGAGGGTAAACATCGTAGAGAGAGACCAAGAGGTGACTACACTAAACAGATTCAGAAGGATGTAGGTTGCAGTAGGTACTGGGAGATGAAGAAGCTTGCACAGGATAGAGTAGCATGGAGAGCTGCATCAAGCCAGTATCAGGACTGAAGACCACAACAACAACAACAGGCGAATTTACACCACAGATGAGTGGTTTTGGAATTCCAGATCGCCCTGACATTCCCTGCTGATGGAGCGGCCTTTGCGTTAATTGTGGCCACACTGGCTACGTTTGGGAATGGTAACTTTGTGGAATAATCATTTAATTGTATTTTCTGCTGCCAGTCACTTTTACTTGTTTCATGTTTAATTTAACATAACGCAACGCGTTTTTCGAGCATGTTCTGCCCAACGTCAGGCGTCTATGCATACAAAACATTGTTACTTAAAGATAAATTGTCTTAAACTACACTTCGCAACACGATTAAAGGATCACATTTTCAAAACAACGTAATTTTCTCTCATAGCGACACATAAGTTTGAAATTTGGTTCAATGATGCCTACAACCGTCCTTTGTAACGGCGCAAAAGCGTGGCACCCCGCGACGTCACACTCGGACCCGACGACGCTCCAAACTCCGAGGTGTCGACACGTGTGAAAGAAAGGCCAGAGCTCATAAACTCGTGTGACGTGTAAAGTGAGTTAATGGCATCCCATTGGCGCCAAATTACACCATTTTGCTCGATGTCGTCACACGCAGTCTTAGCCACATCACACCCCTTCTTTTGTCCTTCCCCGGTAGCTGAGTGGTTATGCGATTTTGACGATGTCCATCAACTGACTTGTGCTGCCACCAGTGACGTCTGGAAACTTGCTCGACGTTTCGTTGCCTCTTACCTCCGCATTCCGCCGGACTCGATTGACCCATGGCCTTTTCTCCATCCTGAGGATACTTATTTCCCCGCCACCAAAAATCATGCGATTGTATGAGTCAAGGGATGGACGATCACCTACTTGTATAATAATGGCGACAAATCACGCCTTGATTTCTGCCAGTACTTACAAACCGCCCACAGTGAAGTCGAGCACCGACCGCGCTCCCGCACCTTCTTCGCCAATTACCTACACGCGATCTTTACGTCATCCCCGCTCAGTTGGATGGTGCCACACGCCGACAGCACTCCCACCCCCTCCAGCTGATATCCGAGACTCCCCGCGCCACTTTCTATATTGTAACCCACAGTGGAGTACGCGCATGGACACGCACCTCCTTTCTTTTATGAACCATACAGAACACACTGGGTTTTCCCCCACTCCAATGTATTTTGCTTCACACCTCTTAGCTTACATCAGTATTTTTATTCTTTTTTTCCTACATCTTGTTAATAAAAAAAATTTTGCTCGCCTTGTACGAGTGTAATGTGTCGTGTTATTTCCGCCGGAAGGATGGCATTTCTGTTGTATTTAAGCTTGTACCAATAAAGATATTTTGTTCATTTACCCTGTTCCTGGTTAAAATAAATAAAAAATAAAATACGATAAAATAAAAATAAATCAAAAAGCTTCTTTGAGGGGTGGTTCATGGATGGGAGGGGGGAGGCATTGCGGCCAGGCCTCGGGTTCCGACCCCTGCCCGCCTTGTATCCACCTACACATAACTGACCACTCTTTAAAAAAATAAAAAGTGTTGGTGTTTTGTGTAGGTAACTATAAGTTACAAACGCCAACAAGTTTTTTTGTTTTTATAAGTACTTGTGCACTTTCATCATGGCAGACGAAAGAGACGTCCCGGCTGGGTTGGAGATTTTCTCCGCTCAGGGACTGGGTGTTCTGTTGTCCTAATCATCATCATTTCATCCCCAGCGACGCGCAAGTCGCCGAAGTGGCTTCAAATCGAAAGACTTGCACCAGGCAACGGTCTACCCGACGGGAGGCCCTCGTCACACGCCATTAGTATTATTACCCCTTTCTTTTGACGCTTATGCGATGGAGATCACAACAGCGACGTTCTGCGTTGAAATTACGCGCTTTACTTATGCGTGACCGAGGAAAACATTTCAGACGCACCGCGGCTCAGAATCGACACGAAAATGCCTCAGGTTGTGGCATAAAGGGCGTCAATGACTCTACTCCTTTCTTTGTGACGTTGATTCCCACACATTTCACTGTCAAGAATGACAGTCTGCAGTGCGACGAGCAGTCTTTTATGCTGCTGACATCCCCCTGACGCTTCAGCCCTTCTTAAAGACGTCGTCGGTTAGCTACCACATTGCGTGTGATCTCAGCCCTTCGGAATGTAGTACGACGGCAATTTATCCTCTGATGTACGGAGTAGAAGCACTAGGGACCACTCCGAACCATTCGATTTTCTTCATTGGCACACTGGCAGAGCTGTGGCGTATAATTGCACTTCGTACTATGTTAACACTTTGCCGTTCGGCGACACCACAGTGGTGTCGTGCGCGAAATAGCGGTCAGTGGCCGGCGACACCACAGTGGTGTCGTGTGCATAGTATCGGTCAGTGGCCGGCGACACCACAGTGGTGTCGTGTGCATAGTATCGCTCAGTGGCCGGCGACACCACAGTGGTGTCGTGTGCATAGTATCGCTCAGTGGCCGGCGACACCACAGTGGTGTCGTGTGCATAGTATCGCTCAGTGGCCGGCGACACCACAGTGGTGTCGTGTGCATAGCATCGCTCAGTGGCCGGCGACACCACAGTGGTGTCGTGTGCATAGTATCGCTCAGTGGCCGGCGACACCACAGTGGTGTCGTGTGCATAGTATCGCTCAGTGGCCGGCGACACCACAGTGGTGTCGTGTGCATAGTATCGCTCAGTGGCCGGCGACACCACAGTGGTGTCGTGTGCATAGTATCGCGCAGTGGCCGGTGACAGCACTTTAGTATCTTTTGCATTCTGTTGGTGTTTTGTTTAGGTAACTATAAGTTACAAACGCCAACAAGTTTTTTTTGTTTTTATAAGTACTTGTGCACTTTCATCATGGCAGACGAAAGACACGATAAGATTATTTACGATCAATGCACGGACATCTTGTCTCACGTTCTGGACGACTTGGCCGATTGGGAAGCAGACATTGGATATCAAAAAATTGGAAGTGTAGCAGAATCGTAGGAAGGTAGTGAAATACGTCAAAGAAGAATTCGGCGAACGCTACGATTGCCAACTGATTCGGCTCAATCAGACGAAGAAGACAGTGTGCATGGTCAGACTTTGATTTACCGAGGACCAATAATAAATTTGAAGGATCCCCGGGTCCAAACATATTTCCCAAAGATACACAGAGTGTCGAGGATATCGTACAATTATATATTGGGAACGATCTATTTGAGTATATTAGCAACGAAACCAAAAAGTACTACAGTCAAAACTGCAATATAAGGCATTTAAAAAATGCCAAATTTGTCGACGTTACGGGACCCGAACTTAGAAAATGGTTTGGGCTTGCTATCCTTATGGGAATAGTAAGAAAAGCAAGGATCAATAATTATTGGTCAACGAATCCGTTGATGGACACACCGACGTTTCGCTAAACGATGTCCCGCAACCGATTCGGACAAATATTATCATTTTTACATTATTCCGACAGTAACAATAAACTGGATAGTGCCAACCGGCTTGTCAAAGTTCACTTCGTAATTGATTATTTTTCCAAAAAGTTTAAAGAAACGTTTAATCTAAGTCGAAAAATTTCAATTGATGGAGGTATGATACCGTGGCGTGGACGGTTAAATTGTAAAGTTCATAATCCGTCGAAAATTGCGAAATACGGCATACTCATTCGGATGCTGTGTGGTTCGAATACGGGATACATTTCCTCATTCAAGATATATTCCGGCGCTGGACAGCCTTTAGCAAAAACAGTGACAGAACTATTGACACCTTCTGATGGAAAGTGGCATCACCTCTGCATGGATAATTATTATAACAGTGTAGAACTTGCGGAGAAGTTACTTGAAAAGAAAATTGGAGTTTGTGGAACGATGCGGCAAAATAGAGGATTTCCGGAAAATTAAAGCGAGTAAAAGTCAATGTGTTTGAAGCTTGTCGTCAACGGAAAGGTGACAAGAATCCGGCGACAAGCCAAGTAATCAGACTTAGCGCTGCCGGCGCCAAGCGAATAAATTTGTACGAGACGTGCGGAGGCAAAGTGTTAAAGACGTAGAGGGTTAGCAACCACATTGCGTGTGATCTCAGCCCTTTGGAGTGTAGTACGACCGCAATTTCTCCTCTGATGTACGCAGTAGAAGCACTAGGAATCACTCAGAACCATTCGATTTTCATCACTGTTACACTGGCAGATTTGTGGCGTAACATTGCACTTTGTATTATGTTAATATAGTTAAACACAATTTTATTTTTAGGTAACAATTTTCTGTATGTATAAACGCCTATTCAGCATAACGTGGTCGAAACGCGTTGCGTTGTGTTAAATTAATCATGAAACAAATAAAAGTGACTGGTAGCAGAAAATACAAATAAATAGTTAATTACTTCGAGTAGTTTCAGTGCTGACAGAGTTCGTGAGTGCAACGTTCAGTTCTGCAGTGACTTTCGCAGCTCTTTTCCTCTTATTTTTCGTCACAGTCCTCTTCAATGACCGTCTATCACGGACACTCAACACACAGTTTCGTCCGCGTTGTGACCTAGAGGACGATGTTTTTCCGTCTTCCCTGCATGCGCTACACATCTTCGATACGATGCCTCTTGAAATACCAAACCCTTCGGGTTTACGGAAGCACGCACCATATTAGCACCAACAATCTGCCGATGTTCACAATGCACTCATAACTACACAGAACACTGTACCACGACTGTCACTTGCAACGTATTGAAGACACTCCACAAGTGTGGTACCTGGTCAAATACAAAAGCGCAACCTACAGGTTTGGCTAGCATTTGCATTTATGTTGAAACATGCAGCCGTTTGTTTGTCCAACCCATGCAGTTGATGGCATGTCTGAGTCGTGGCTACACGATTAAAGAAGAATCAACAACGAGCAGTGGAGATCGTGAAAGCAATCCTGCCAGATGCACTGTTACTAGCTTTTATTAACTACGAGTATAAACCAGAAATACCGGGTGATCAAAAAGTCAGTATAAATTTGAAAACTTAATAAACCACAGAATAATGTAGATAGAGAGGTAAAAATTGACACACATGCTTGGAATGACATGGGGTTTTATTACAACAACAACAACAAAAAAACGAAGTTCATAAAATGTCTGACAGTTGGCGCTGGACAGCAAAACTGCTACTGTGACGGGTGAGAGGTACGTCGATATGTTACAGAATCGCATCATCCCCAGCCTGGATGATAAACACCTGCTGGAACATACGATGTTTATGCAGGATGGCGCTCCACCCCATATTGCTATATTGCTAGACGCGTGAAAGATCTCTTGCACGCGTCATTTGGTGATAATCGTGCGCTCATCCGCCACTTTCGTCACGCTTGGCCTCCCACATCCCCAGACCTCAGTCCATGCGATTATTGGCTTTGGGGTTAACTGAAGTCTCAAGTGTATCGTGATCGACCGACATCTCTAGGGATGCTGAAAGACAACATCCGACGCCAATGCATCATAACTCCGGACATGCTTTACGGTGCTGTTCACAACATTATTCCTCGACTACAGCTGTTGTTGAGGAATGATGGTGGACATATTGTTAATTTCCTGTAAAGAACATCATCTTTGCTTTGTCTTACTTTGTTATGCTAATTATTGCTATTCTGATCAGATGAAGCGCCATCTGTCTGACATTTTATGAACTTTTGTATTTTTTTGGTTCTAATAAAACCCCATGTCATTCCAAGCACGTGTGTCAACTTCTACCTCTCGATCTACATTATTCCGTGATTTATTCAGTTTACAAATTTATACTAACTTTTTGATCACCCGGTAAGTAAATGATGCTATCGTAAGTAGTAACAGTGACCAGATGTACCATAACAAGGCAGTTCATTCAATGAAACCAGTGATAGCGTCACCCAGTGCTTGGTTGCGACCATCTTCTCCTTCCTCGCCCCTCTGTGATCTGAGCGCTAGTTAGGACTGAGATCTGAGCCTTGGCGTCCGCAGACCGCTGTTTGGTCAGTCCTTGGCTTCGCGTGCGAGGATGTGAAGTGGAAAAACTTTTCAAATAACCTCCAATCCTTAGAACTACAGTAACTGCCGCTATGTTATCGACTCTATATTACGCATGAAAAAATTCTGTATACAAGAAAAATCCCCTTATCTATCGCAGTTTGCAAACTAAATCTCCATCGTGTTTGACTACTTCACTTGGAAATAAATCGTCAGGCCAAAACGAAACACATGCTCTTGTTCGTCTACTCTCACTTTCTGTTACTGAAAAGTTCATTATCGACTATCTTTCGTTGTATTGCAGGAATAATACTGCTACATCTTGTTTCAGATCGCAACGGAGATATAAACACACGACTTCTAGCTCCGGTATTAAATTACATTCTCATTTTACAGCCGTCTCCGGCCATTATGTTGTGCTTCATGAATAGCACTGCACTCTTTCCTGACGTAAAACTAACAATATACACACGTCTCATCCGAATAACATTCATTCCGGTGCACGCAACACGGTATTTGTACATGCATCCTGGCCTGTTTGGAGAGAAAACAAGAGACCGGTCGGATGAGTTGTTGAGTGGCACGTATCTTTCATGGCTACATATTCAGCTACTTTTACTACTGTGCGTAACGTATGCTACTCGAATAGTTTCTGTATCACGATGAAAACTATGAAGCAGTTTCTTAATTTCCAACTAATGTGATGACTCAGTTGCTACACATTCCATTGCTAACGCGATCTAGGGGTATATGTATCTATTAGAAATTAATTTTAACCCTTGAAAAGCTGTATCTGTAAATAAAACACAGAAATATTTTGCAATCTAGTTATTAATATCAAAATGTAATCTGATGTTTCAGTGCAAGATGTTGAGTGTTTAAGGATGGCCGTTATATGGAACATTGTAGTTGAGGTTAACTGCAATATTAGGCGTACGTAAGTTGCTCTCACAATGCTCTGTGTGCAGAACTCATCCTGTTTAGCCGCACATCAGCTTGTCACTCATTAAAGTGGCATAGAAAAGAAAATAAGTGATTTCATTTGTCAGAGGACAAACAAAGTAGCGCACAAAGGGAGCAATGAAACTGTTAATTTACAAGATAGAATATTTGAGATTATTAGAAATGTACTGCATTCGTTCGTCGTTGAAATATTGCCAAACATGTCAACTTAACTTTTTAAGGTGAACATCTTGAAAATTTGTGGTAAGTTCTATGGGACCAAACTGCTGAGGTCATTGGTCCCTAAGCTTACACACTACTTAATCTAACTTAAACCAATTTACGCTAAGGGCGACACACATACCCATGCCCGATGGAGGACTGTAACCTCCGACGGCGGGAGCCACGCGAATCGAGACAAGTTGCCCCTTGACCGCGCGGTTACACTGCGCGGTAAGGTGAACATCTGTTTCGAGCTTTTTGTCACTAGGTAAAGGAAAATTAAACAGAAAGCATAGGAATGTGTGGAACTCTTCCCTTCTACACAGAGAGCAGGCTCAAGATGTGACGTGACAAAAAACGTCGGTTATTTTGTGGGACATGAGAGCAGTTTCTCTTTCCGTACTCGTTCCTGACTGCGCCATGACGAATAAGATATATCGGATTTGCACCAGAAAGACCATGTCCAATAAAGCACATCGGCATTCAAACCAGTCTTTGGGCTGAAGTCAACATTTTCTTATCTTTAAAAGAAAAAGTTTTGCTCAAATGAAATTTTCTCTCTAGCGCAATAAAACTCCTAAGCAATTTCTGCTGCTCTTACTCTTCAAAATTAATCCCTCGATCCAGCATATACTATAAATTTCGAATATCACAACATGCGTACTGCATACTACAAGAGACACCAAGAGCGAAGAGGATTTGCTAAATTTGTCTATCGATAGGCATTTTATTGGGCTCTTGTGGAACGCATTTTAGATTTTTTTTCTCAATTAAATTTTAGACCACTACCATGACTTGTGTGACTTGTGTAGGCTGCGTTTTTTTATATTAAACAACTCTTTCTCGATATTGTTTGAACATAGGAATTCACGGTGTAGAGCAACTTGTGTAATGAAAGTTCCGAGCAGTACCGAGCACCGTGTATTGTAGACGGAACTATACAGCTTGTTTACACAATGGTGTGCAAAACGAGAGTAAGTTACGCAGGATGTATGCCTACCAAGTACCACAGCTCGATGAGACATGGACCATACATAAAAGGAAGTGGTACAGTATAGTAGAGAAGGTAACTGAAAGAAATACGCAAAGAGTCGAGCAAAGCTCACAGTTTTATTCAAAGACAATAATTAAACTGGACTAGGCAGGACAGAGGGAGTGAGGTTACATTTGTGGAAAGGGGCCAAAATAAGTTGCTGTCAGTTACACTCAGCATTAAAATTTTGTTAGTTAAAACACACAATAACATAAGCAAGAATTAAAACTCTCAATTTTAACGAAAGAGATCCATTGATTTGATTTAAATCGGCTGAAAGCCACATATCAAAATCGAGGGCCCAAGGCCTAAGCAAGGAATTGAGGTTCAAGAGTTCTTCTGGAAGTTTCATTTCTCTCAAAAAAATTTTTTCTTCAATAAAAATAGGCTGAAGGCCACACATTAAGCAAGCACAGTGTTACGGCTTAAGGCCAAAACAAAGATTTTCAATGTCGATTCTAAATAGGTTGAAACCCGGCTGAAGGCCGCATATCAACCATACAATTTAACGGCTTAAAGCCTAGGAAGAACGGCTTTCAGTTTAACAGGTTGAGGGCCTTAGCTTAAAACATTTCATGCAAACTCAACTCGGCTGAAGACCTCATACTAAAAAATAACAATGTTATGACTTAAGGTAAGACCAAGATTTAAATTTTTAGTTTAAGACAGGTTAAAACTCGGCTGAAGGCCACATACTAAAGAATACCAATCTTATGACCTAAGGCCAAGTCCAATATTTTGAAATTTTAATTTAAAAGAGATTAAAACTCGGCTGAAAGCCACACAGAGTACTTAAGACTAAAAGGAAATCACTATGTAAAACGTAAGGAGCGGCGCTCAGAAGGTTCCAAGGGTCGGCCTGGCAAGGTAACACTGACGCACGCTTAGGTGAGACAGACAGCAAGACCGACAACCTCTCAATCGGAAGCCAACCCAACCGAAGGCCAGCCGACAAACTAACCAACAAGATCAGTTCTGCTCCACCCGACGAGAAAAACAACAATACGTGAATAGCACAACTTTCTGTATGCTGGTGCCCAATCCAGCCAAGTCAAAATAAACGCCCGAAACTGCAAACAAACCTCAGCTTTCGAACTGCTGGACAGCAACAACACGACGAGAAAAATACACTGCAAAAAACCACGTCAACGCCCAGGGCAGGTAACCGGAACGCTAACGGTCACAAGGCAGAAGATACCGCTGGTGAACTTCACTAATGAAGGAGTGAATTAAATTAAGCCCCATCCAAGAAAACGGCTGCAATTCTAGCCGACTTCAATGCACACACGTTGTTGCTCGTGGGAATCTCGCAGAAAGCAACAACCAGGATCAAACGAAGAGAAGTGATAAGAGTTGAGGCTTGATAGTAGGCTAAGTGAGCACTCAACTTTAGAGTCCAGTATCGGTGGGCGACGAACTTCGTAACCCTTGCAAGAAGCGCCTCACAACTCCAACCGCGCGTGCACGCTGCCGGCTGCTCCTGCCTGACCACGCGCGACGGGGACCACCTCGCTGCTCTGCGCCAACACCCGGAAACGGTCAAAAGACCAAATACACGTCGGCGATGAGGTGACCGACCGACCGACCGACCGACCGACGGTCGTTGCCGCTCCAGTCGGACAGTACACGTGTGTCGCCAGCGGCGGCAAGTACTGGCTGTCCGCACCTAACTGGCGCTCCGTGCCCGACGCTCCTTCTTCCCCGGCTGCTGCTTCGTGCCCGACTGCACTGCTGGTCCGTCTCCAGCTGACTTCCCCACATACGACGACCCGCAAATAGTATCGGTCGCTCCAGAGATGGTACGACAGTGCACTATCGATACGCGCTGCTGCTGCCACACACGGGCATGTAAGGCAGGAAGTTAGTTACGCCAGTAAACGGAATAAGAAAACGATGCGACAGTACTGTAATCGAAGATGACAAACAATAAATGGCATGAATACGAACCGTGCAAGGCTCAACCAGTTCATAATGGTCCCATGGACATTTACAAGAGGAAGGACATGGTTCTAAATAGGTGTGTGATCACCACGGACAGCAATGCGTCCTTTCCAATCTACTCCCATGCTGGTCAGAACTTTGGTAAGGAGTTCTTGTGATAGGACGTTCCAGTCGTCTTCCAGTGCGGTTGACAACTGCTGAATGGTCACTGTTGATGTGCTGCAGTACGTCTCTTCAACGCATCCCACACGTGTTCGATGGTATTTAAGTCGGAGGAGCGGGCAAGTCACTCCATTTCGTCTCGTTCTGAGAGCTCTCCACCTGCGCTGTTCGGTGTGGTCGCTCATTACCACCGATGAAATTAAGGTCAACGCCGAATGAACCCCTAAAGAATACACATTGGTAAAAAGTACAGCGTCACAATAATGTTGACCTTTAAGTGTACCGTGTTCAAAGTTATGAAAGTCAGTACGCCAGTGCAGCTTTATGTCTCCCCACACCATAAAACTTGGACTGCCGACACGACCATGTTCGACTGTCTTCCTGGGTGTATTACGTGTCCCCTCCTCTCACCATACAACGGTACGCCGAGAATCTCTACTCAAACCTAATCTATTCCCACGTGAGAGGAGAACGCGATCCCACTCCTCGTTGATCCATCCCCTATGCTCTCGACAGCATCTCAAACAGTGCAGACGATGTGCGAATGTCAAAGGAATACAACGTCCTGGTTGTCGGACAAAGAGACACCTCCATTCAGAGCGTGATTTTTCATGCCTTTCACTCCTGCTAAACATGACTGTAATTGCATCCGCTGTTTGACTTTAGTACCTTATCGCCGGCTGCACAATGTAACAGTCATTTACTGCTATAGTTGCCTGTGCTCGACCAACGCCTCTCCTTCGAGTAGCGGTGCCTGTTGTTTGGAACGTTCCCGGTGCACGAAACAACGCTGTTAGCAATATTTATTTTATTTATTAACGTTACATACTGACCCCACCACCTTGGTAACTATAGTGGGTCGTTTACTAGTACAAAGCATTACAGAGCTCCTGACCGAGAGAGGTGGCGCAGTGGTTAGCACACTGGGCTCGCATTCGGGACGACGACAGTTCATATCCGCATGCGGCCATCCAGGTCAGCTTTCCGTAATTTCCCGCAATCGCTCCAGATAGATATCGGGATGGTTCCTTTGAAATGGCACGGCCGATTTACATCCCAATCCTTGCACCTCTCCGAGATTTTGTTTCGTCTTTAATGACCTCGATGTCGACGGGACGTTAAACCCTAATCTTCCTTCTTTCTTTCCAGATGCCTGGGCCACATTTGCCACACTTCCAGTTTCTTGATTGCTCGTCCCTGTGTAATTCATCCAGATGTTGTCTCCGGCCATACTGTAAAGAAGCCTACCACTGCAGTGCACCATAACTCATCAATGATTGACACACACTCGCTTTCCCCGTTCCTTCGACTGCCTTGTGTTGCGTGTCCAGTCTCATTTGGCACTGTAGTCACGCTGACGTCACGCCATGTAAGGTCCAGCTTCCTGTGGCTGACTGCGGGACCCCTGGTAACATGATCCCATACTCTCACACATTTCAACTGAGTAATTAATATGTTACATTGCTTCATCTATCTAGTCCTGAAGTTTCGCAGGGCAGTGTATTGCTAAATCTCTCAACTTTGCTCAAAGGATCATTTCAACCTTAGTGTGTCCATATGTTCTCACTTTATAGCAATAACAAGGGTTGTCAACATGGAAAGTTGTCTAGCGAATTGGAGTATTACACTGCGATGTCATTCTAACATTCATTCGCTATCAGTAGACATAAAAAAATTGAAAACCTGCTTTGTACTGGTATCCCACAGTCTAAATTCTCCTGCTTATGACTGCTACCTCCATATTGTGCCTTGTACACACCTGAAGTGAATGCAACGGAACTGTACGCTGTATCTTTTAGGCAACTTGAAGCGCTTTATCGATCAGGGAACACGCTACCGCATCCACATAATCAGTCTGGCCTCTGGCGTCCACAATGAACAACAGTGCAAACCCCCCAGAATCGTGAGGCCCGAAGAACATAAGCAAGGAAAAGCCTGGATTGGAACCTAGATCAATGGAGTCGATTTCAATCAGCAACGAATGAACGTCTTAACCCTCCGTTGCTCGCGCGGATGACACTCGTCATTCACATGACTTTATCGCTCAGTTTTGTCTGACGGGGCTGGACTGAGTTCGCGCCATTTTCAGTGCCTTTCTATTAACTCTCCGGCTGTTAGCTCCGGTCATTGTTGCCTTTCAGTTACGAAAGATACATTGCTTATGAAACATTATTATAGTCTGGAGGACACTGGTCATCTGCAAGAGCTCAGCTGCCACAACCTGAAACAGAGTAAGTCTATATTACTTTATTGCTTGCCTAGATTCAGTGGATCTGTCATGTGCGTAAGATTAGGCGTATTGAAACTGATTGTAGTATTCTTCCGTGTTACCTAATATTCGCTTCATTTTTAGATTGTGGAAAAAATATCAAAGGCAAAAAAAAAAATCTTGGACAGAGTTACTAGAGATACTAATGTGTGGCTGGAATGGTTTAATCAGCCGAGTGGTGATCTCACAGTGATAGCGCTGACTCAGAGACTGAGGATTGTATTCATGAAAGCGGTCATGATACAGGAACAGAACAAGAAGCGTCAGGAAATGATGAATATGAGTCACAGGAAGAAGTAACTCAAGACGACACACTTTTTAGGGAATGATGGAATACCTAAATGAAGGAAAAATAAATATCCTACTAATATTAGAAGCAGATCTTGTAATATAATTACGCATCTGCCTGGAGCAAAAAATCAAGCTAAAAAAGACAGAAATAGAAATTCTGAATTTGTTCTTGGATGAAAACTTAACAAGCATTATCGCAACATGCACTAATATATACATCAATTAAGTTCGTGGTAACTTCTCTAGGGAAAGGGATGATAAGGAAACAGATGCGATGGAGATCAGAGCTTTCGTTGGTTTGATGCATCTTTGTGGATCTTCGAGATGTTCTAGGAAGAGTATATCGAAAATGTGTGATAACTCAAAGGGAAGTGGACTTGAATCGTGTTATTTATGCATGAGTGAAAACAGATTCAAGTCTCTGTTGAGATGTCTGAGGTTTGAAAATATCCATGATAAAGGTGTTCGCAGAGAGATTGACAAGTTGGCTGCTATCAGAGAGGTATTTGAATTATTCACGAATAATTTATTGCCAAAAATATGACGAACAGCTTTTGGTATTTAGAGGAAACTGCCCATTCAGGCAATATATTTCTACCAAACCTGCAAAGTATTGGTGAAAATTGTTTGGTTTTGTTTATGTAACAACAGCTTACATTTTGAATTTAGAACTGTATGTAGGTGTAAGCAACCAGAGGGCCCATATAATGCCAGTAATTCAGCTGAAGATATTGTTCTTCGAGTGGTCGAACCAGTACAAGGTACAAGCAGAAATATTACTGGTGACAACTAGTTTATCACTTTGACTTAAGTCAAGAAAGTTCAGGCGAAGAAACTGGCTTACGTCGGAACAATATGAAAAACCAAGGGAGAAGTGCCGAAAGCTCTTCTCTCTATCATTGGATTTCAACAGGATTGTACATTGGTCTCATATTCTCCAAAGAAAAATACAACAGTGTTGGTGTTGGCAAGCATGAAATTTAACCTTATTAAGTTATTGCACAAAATGTTTCAAACGTTATAATACAGGGTGTTTCAAAAATGACCGGTATATTTGAAACGGTAATAAAAACTAAACGAGCAGCGATAGAAATACACCGTTTATTGCAATATGCTTGGGACAACAGTACATTTTCAGGCAGACAAACTTTCGAAATTACAGTAGTTACAATTGTCAACAACAGATGGCGCTGCGGTCTGGGAAACTCTATAGTACGATATTTTCCACATATCCACCATGCGTAGCAATAATATGGCGTAGTCTCTGAATGAAATTACCCGAAACCTTTGACAACGTGTCTGGCGGAATGGCTTCACATGCAGATGAGATGTACTGCTTCAGCTGTACAATTGTTTCTGGATTCTGGCGGTACACCTGGTCTTTCAAGTGTCCCCACAGAAAGAAGTCACAGGGGTTCATGTCTGGCGAATAGGGAGGCCAATCCACGTCGCCTCCTGTATGTTTCGGATAGCCCAAAGCAATCACACGATCATCGAAATATTCATTCAGGAAATTAAAGACGTCGGCCGTGCGATGTGGCCGGGCACCATCTTGCATAAACCACGAGGTGTTCGCAGTGTCGTCTAAGGCAGTTTGTACCGCCACAAATTCACGAAGAATGTCCAGATAGCGTGATGCAGTAATCGTTTCGGATCTGAAAAATGGGCCAATGATTCCTTTGGAAGAAATGGCGGCCCAGACCAGTACTTTTTGAGGATGCAGGGACGATGGGACTGCAACATGGGGCTTTTCGGTTCCCCATATGCGCCAGTTCTGTTTATTGACGAAGCCGTCCAGGTAAAAATAAGCTTCGTCAGTAAACCAAATGCTGCCCACATGCAGATCGCCGTCATCAGTCCTGTGCACTATATCGTTAGCGAATGTCTCTTGTGCAGCAATGGTAGCGGCGCTGAGGGGTTGCCGCGTTTGAATTTTGTATGGATAAAGGTGTAAACTCTGGCGCATGAGACGATACGTGGACGTTGGCGTCATTTGGACCGCAGCTGCAACACGGCGAACGGAAACCCGAGGCCGCTGTTGGATCACCTGCTGCACTAGCTGCGCGTTGCCCTCTGTGGTTGCCGTACGCGGTCGCCCTACCTTTCCAGCACGTTCATCCGTCACGTTCCCAGTCCGTTGAAATTTTTCAAACAAATCCTTTATTTGACTTCTGAAATTTTCCCGGCGTATTTCTTCTTCTAATAATTTCCGGGTATGCAGCCGGATCCCGTCGACATTCTGCCACCTGATGATGGCCGGACGTCTCTGGGCCGAAATATCGTGGCAGAATGTCGACGGGATCCGGCTGCATACCGGAAATTATTAGAAGATCCTTTATTGTATCGCTTTTCGGTCCTTTGGTTACATTAAACCTCCGTTGAAAACTTCGTCTTGTTGCAACAACACTGTGTTCTAGGCGGTGGAATTCCAACACCAGAAAAATCCTCTGTTCTAAGGAATAAACCATGTTGTCTACAGCACACTTGCACGTTGTGAACAGCACACGCTTACAGCAGAAAGACGACGTACAGAATGGCGCACCCACAGACTGCGTTGTCTTCTATATCTTTCACATCACTTGCAGCGCCATCTGTTGTTGAAAATTGTAACTACTGTAATTTCGAAAGTTTGTCCGCCTGAAAATGTACTGTTGTCCCAAGCATATTGCAACAAACGGTGTATTTCTATGGCTGCTCGTTTAGTTTTTATTGCCGTTTCGAATATACCGGTCATTTTTGAAACACCCTGTATGTTATACTGTGTACGAATATTAAATGTGTTATACTTCGATTTAATAAAAAATCATAAAATCAGTCATAAAGGCCGTTCAAAGCATACAAAGAGACCGCTTGCTTTGTGGATGACACCTGTCATCCGCGAGAGTGATCATGTCAAGAATTTTCGCGCGAGTAACGGAGAGTTAAAAGAGTGTGGAGGTCACCACATACCAACACACGACTCACGCGTACCGTTCCATAGGTTCATCAGTGAGATGGGTCAGTTATGGTTTAACGTGGAATCACTTATGAATGTCAGTTGTCTCTCATAGGACGGGAAACATACAGGAAAATGACAAAGAAATATTTGGAATTATTCTGCTCATATAACAGACGGCAAGTTCTGGAAGTGACGCAGCAGGACAACGATGATTGTTTTGTTCGATGTGGCTTATTCCTGACCATGACGTGACGAACGAGTAATATCACCTATGTACTACGAAAAAAAACAATAAAACCCTGTTTACCAAAGCACGTCGGCACTCAGATCAACCTTATACTTGACGACAGCGTTAATAAAAACAAAAAACTATAATAAGAGAAAAGCTAGCGTAAACAATCTTCTTCACGACACGCATTTCTTATTACTCCACAAAATCAATCTGCCTATGTAACACTTGCCACCTGTTCCTAATAGCCTAAGATTAGTCCCGTATACTCTCCGCCAAACTAAAGAGTGAACTAAGTAGCGATCATTAAGAGTAAACTGGTTATATACAGAGAGATGTAGACAATTATTTTTCCAATGCTTTTTATCCAAGCGGAATGAGGCACAATAGTGCTAACACTGGTACAAAGTGCCCTCCGCCACACACCGTACAATATATAACAGAAGCAGACACAAAACATTTCCTTCGGAATGCCGAAACTTAACTAGATACGCGTGAAGTAGTTGGAATGTTTTTATTGGAGATCCATATAGTAAAAACCTAGGAACCAGAACATAAAATTCTAGAGGTCTACCTGTAGAATAACTGGAAAATCGGAAAGATATTATTTTTATGAGTAATTTAGATAAATTAAAGATTAGTGAAAGAGAAAGACGGGAAACCATCTGGGAGATATGTTGTTACGTGTCAGTTTATACCCAAACTGCCATGCAAGCAATTTAGTAGTCTAATATACACGTCCCAGTAGTCAATATAGTCGATTCTTAAGACTGCATGATAACTGCAGACAACACTGGCTACTGCCAATGACTGTACAGCCAATAACTTCTTTCAATTTTCTTTTACTACCATGGAGGGGATATCTGATTTTCACCAGCCTTGGGATCTTTCTGTAATTGATTCGTGAAAGGGATGTTAACTTAAAAAGACCAGAATGTCATAAACTTGTTTGTTTCTGAAAGCAGCCCCTGAACAGATATAGCACAGAGAAGTCGCTGTGCACCATCACCATACAACAAGCACATGGGAGGACGGCTTGCCTGCTGTGAAAACCGTAGCAGATGCTACAGGGAATCATTTTTGTGAGATAAATATCTGACAGCCAGGAGAAGCACGCAGAACTTGAGGTCGTGCGATTGGCTGTTGACTGTGCACACGTCATGAAGGAGTTTAAATCCGAGCAACAGAGACTTTGACTGGCTCACAACAATTATTTCGGTAGAAGGCGCATTTTCCCACACGTGTCTACGTGCAAGTCTTGTAGTTCACCAGGGTTGGAAACATGTCATCTTGTGGGAGAGATTTTCTGCCATCCTTCCCGTGCCAGACCATTATTGGTTAACAATGCTAAAATCTGCAAGAGTACAAATTTGTTAAACTTGTTCATAAAAGTATTAGCGGTACGAACTCGCAAAGTCTGCTGTAATTTTCTCTCAGAACCAGCTATATTTCAGATATTAGAGTTGGAAAGCACTTGCTCCACGTTGTTGCAGATAACTGCAGAGAGCGATGTCCCGCACTTAAAATTAGAACAGAGTACAGAGGACGAGCTAGACTCAGAACTTCCAACTGTTACTGCTGCCATGTTCCATAGTCGCACACTTTGAGAGGTGTAAACGTTAGCTGGCGACACAATCATAGAGCTGAGAGGGATGTGAGGCTAGTTAATTCGCATCAGGGTTTCATTGTGCAGTTTTAAAATTCACAGTCAGCTGTTTACACCCATCATGGGCTTTGGTGATGCTATCGGTGCTCATAATTGCCTTTCTGAGGTCCTATCTTTAAATCACTAACCATTATCACACTTATTTGTCGTATCCATGATTTAGTTTCATATTATACTTTTACGTGTCCACCCACCTGTGCCAAGGCTATCGTTAATAATTACAATCCTTAAATGTTTGCATGTTTGACTCAGTAAATTATCTAGCCTACACACGGTTTCACCATCCTGTAATCCCTTTTCATAGACGATCACAATAGTAGCACCTGAGCAGCTAACCAGCTTCGACATTTCTGAAATCATGTGTTGTAGAAGCTAATTTTGCTATTATTCTTTACTCCAGTGGCTTTGCAAGAATTTTTTTTACAGTTTTATCCAGGTCACAGACTTAGAAATTCACTGAGTAGTTTTGCACGAGGTAGGCGAGGGGATCAGTGTAATCACTTTGCATTTGCCTATCAGTATTTGTATCTAATCTGACTAGTCACTTTCAAATGAAACCGAGTGTCATCCTTCGCTTACAGACGATATTTTGTTAGGATGATTTCTAGATATTTTTGCTGCAAAATTCTTTTGTTGAGTACAATTAGAAACCATACGTATTCAAGATATGCTTTTTTTGTGAAACATCGCACATATTTGTCCCAGACTGTTAACAGAAATAAATTGCAATGCAACACCCTTATTGTTTATCTTTTATAATTTTTTATGACAGACTGAAACTTATATATATATATATTGTGAATTTTATTGGTCAGTTGACTCATGTATAACTTCTCTGTAGCTTGCATCTCTAGCTTCTGGTTAAATTGACAATTGTGTAAAATTTCATTTCAACTGCACGGTTGATTTTTTTAGAATCTTGGTAACATATCAACACTGTCCACTGCTAGAGACCATCTTAAACCTATACCAGGCCCTGATTATGCTAAAAATTGTTTGTATGCGTCCTCTCCAAACTATAATCTCCTTTATTTTTCTTGTGATTTTCAGTTAATGAAGTCCGTTGTGACCATTTGTAGCACAAATATTTTGTGTGAGTTAGGTGTCGAACTCAGTTAAAAGTCTTTAGAGACAGTTAAAAGTGCATCAGTGCTTCAACTTTTCTTTGATCTTGTAAACAAATCAATGGAGGTACTATTATCATAATCAGCTACGTAGTGTCTAATTTATCAATGTTTCAACTTTTGTGGGCTTTTAGACAAATCTATGTGGATGTTATCTTCATCATAGCCTGATGTGTGTATACTTTCTTAGTCATTTCTATGTATAATTACTAGCTTAGTACGTAGTGATGCTTGCGTATGAATTTATTCCAGTTCTGTCCATTTCGTTCCGCCCCTCTCTCTATCCATCTCCCATCCAACTCTCTATCTCCTTCTACTTCCTCTCTCTGGCCACCTCCTCGAATCCTCTTACTCTCTGTCCATCTCCTCCTGCTGCCCTCTATGTCTGTCTTCTCCTCCCCTTCCTCTGTCCAAATGCTCCTCACTCCTCTGTCTGTCCACCTCTTCCTCCCCCTCCGTTCATCTCCTCCTTCCCCTTTCCCTGTCACTCTCCTCTACTTTCTGTGTCCATCTACTACTCTCCCATCTCAGTCCGTCTCCTCTTACCTTTCTCTGTCTGTTTCCCACTCCCCGATCCCTGTCCATCTCCTCTTTTCCCCTCTTTGTTCGTCAATCTCTACTCCCACCCTTCTCTCTCCACGTCATCACCCCCATGCGAATACGATTTCGCTGGCTCTCCTCACCACGGTACTTCTTTCCAGACAGTAAGTAATATGTGCACTTAGTTTGGTTGAAATCGATCAAGGGGTTTAGGAGGAGCTTTTAACTCGTGGCTATGCCGAATACTCACATTTATACGTATTTCACATATATTTAACATATTTCACACACTTTTGTGCACAGATTTCAACTATATCTCTAGCGAATATCACCATGCAGTTTCGCTTCGACGTAACTGAATATTCATGACGCCATATCCCCTGCACTATGTATTGAACAACGATATAATTTTGCAGGTACAGTACATCCAGTGGTATATGCGGACACTATCTGCGGAATATATTGCAGATAGAGTTAGCAGTACGTCTACATCCATACTCCACAAGCCACCTGACGGTGTGTGGTGGAGGGTACCTTGAGCACCTCTATCGGTTCTCCCTTCTATTCCAGTCTCGTATTGTTCGTGGTAAGAAAGATTGTCGGTATGCCTCTGTGTGGGCTCTAATCTCTCTGATTTTATCATCATGGTCTCTCCGCAAGATACACGTGGGAGGGAGCAATATACTGCTTGACTCCTCGGTGAAGGTATGTTATCGAAACTTCAACAAAAGTTAGTACCGAGCTACTGAGCGTCTCTCTTGCAGAGTCTTCCACTGGAGTTTATCTATCATCTCCGTAACGCTTTCGCTATTACTAAATGATTCTGTAACGAAGCGCGCTGCTCTCTGTTGAATCTTCTCTATCTCTTCTATCAACCCTATCGGGTACAGATCCCACACCGGTGAGCAGTATTCAAGCAGTGGGCGACAAGTGTACTGTAACCTACTTCCTTTGTTTTCGGACTGCTTGACCTTAAGACTCTTCCAATGAATGTCAGTACGGTTAATGTCAGACGGTTAATTTTATATGGTCATTCCATTTTAAATCACCCCTAATGCCTACTGACAGATAATTTATGGAATTAACTGCTTCCAGTTGCTGACCTGCTATGTTGTAGCTAAATGTTCAAAGATCTTTCTTTCTGTGTATTCGCAGCACATTACACTTGTCTACATTGAGATTCAACTGCCATTCCCTGCACCACGCGTCAACTCGTTGCAGATTCTCCTGCATTTCAGTACAATTTTCCATTGTTACAACCTCTCGATATACTACAGCATCATCCGCAAAAAGCCTCAGAGAAATTCCGATGTTATGCACAAGGTCTTTTACATATATTGTGAACAGCAACGGTCCTACGACACTCCCCTGCGGCACATCTGAAGTCGCTCTTACTTCGGAAGACTTCTCTCCATTGAGAATGACATGCTGCGTTCTGTTATCTAGGAACTCTTCAATCCAATCACACAACTGATCTGATAGTCCATATGATCTTACTTTGTTCATTAAATTACTGTGGGGAACTGTATCAAACGCCTTGCGGAAGTCACGAAACACGTCATCTACCTGGGAACCAGTGTCTATGGCCCTCTGAGTCTCGTGGACGAATAGCGCGAGCTGGGTTTCACACGATCGTCTTTTTCGAAACCGATGCTGATTCCTACAGAGTAGATTTCTAGTCTCCAGAAAAGTGATTATACTCAAACATAATACTTGTTCCAAAATTCTACAACTGGTCGACGTTAGTGATATAGGTCTATAGTTCTGCACATCTGTTCGATGTCCCTTCTTGAAAACGGGGATGACCTGTGCCCATTTCCAATCCTTTGGAACGCTACACTCTTCTAGAGACCTATGCTACAACTCTGCAAAGTAATAAATTAAAACTTTATTGCAAGATGATGGAGTTTAACAGCATAACAGACAAATGTAGTAAGCGATATATTTTTTTTTCTTTCATCATATTATGGAAGGTACTAGCGAGAAAAGTCTGATAAATGTTTGGCATTATGTGTAATGTTTGTTAAAAGTGACTGCGTGCTCTCATCCTCAAATACTGGATGAATATAGTCTGTGAATATGCACGTCGTGTGCTACACTCCTTTTCCACCCCTGCTCCCATCCCTTTGAGAAGTAGGTGGTTCTTATCACAATAGTTGTAATTTCCAGACAGTAAGTGATGTGTGTACCAAGCGTGTTTGAAACTGACACAGTGATTTAGGAAGAGATGTGGAACATACATACATATATCCACTTTTATAACATGTATTGATTAATCTTATCTCCAAACAGCACAAATATGTACAGTCGTGCTCAAAAGTATCCGAACGACCTGAATTGCATTTCGCCTGATTCGCATGCAACCCACATAACGCAGCTGTCTAGCAGGTAGTCTAATCGCTCCTTGGTACAGTCATTTGACTATTGAGAATGGCTCCAACAAGTCACCCCTAGAAAACTCGGGTCTGTAACGCAATAACTCAAAATGTAAAGTAATACCACGACACTAAAAATATCAGCGAACACCTTATCACAGATATGAGTGTCCTTAGGGCTTGTAAGCTCACATTTATTGCAATAAATGACATACCTGAAATGTTACCACTCTCATTATTAAGTCAGAAAGGTAATGCACCTAGTAATTTCGTCGTATTCATGATTTCTTCTTCAAAGTAACATACCGTACTTGTTATTTAACACAAAATGACATTAAAAATTTAAGTTATTCACGAGCAGCTAGTTGAGAACATGTATGAACTTCAAATGACACGACGAACCGTCTCGTTCTGCATATGGATTCAAACCCAGGTCATGCATACTAATATTTCGTGACTGACGGAATCTAACAGTCATCCCTGACTAGGCATACAGAGAGTGATATACCTCGATTTTAGACAGTATCAGTTAGCAAATATCAACTTTAAATTATATAACGTAAACATTTTTAACGAACGCAAATTCCTACCCAGTATATATTGTCCTTGTTAAGAAACTACGAGAGATGTTAAATATTGCTTCTTCACAGCTAACTTACTTGAAATGCCGTGAGGTAAAGCTTTGTGTTGGACAGGGATTAGAACTCAGAACCTAATCGGAGCCGGCCGCGGTGGTCTAGCGGTTCTAGGCGCTGAGTCCGGAACCGCGCGACTGCTACGGACGCAGGTTCGAATCCTGCCTCGGGCATGGATGTGTGTGATGTCCTTAGGTTAGTTAGGTTTAAGTAGATCTAAGTTCCAGGGGACTGATGACCACAGACGTTAAGTCCCATAGTGCTCAGAGCCATTTGAACCATTTTTGAACCTAATCGGATTGCTATCGAAGCACAATCAACTGTGACATATCGGATTTTCTCGGTAGTAGCTAGATGTTTTAACTGAAATGACGAGACGAAACCTAAACTTTTTGCGTCCCAGGACTCGAACCCCGAACCTATCGCTGTTATATTCTAGAGAAAACGAACGTTAAATATGGGTTTGTTACATCAGCAGCGACATGTGAGCATGTTTGAACTAGAAATAATATGACGAAGAGTTCAATGCTGACTGGGAATCGAACCCCACACATACCGTTGTTGACTACACACAAAAAGGCGTCAGCAACCGAATTTTTCTCCACCAGCAGCTCGGAAAAACATCCTTGAACTTACAGTGATCTCTCAAGCAGTCCTGTGTCTCACTGGGACTCAAAACCGTCAGATGTCGTTAGTGTTGAATGAAAATGCATTAAAAATCAAAATTATTATCGACCAGCAGACAGGTGTTCTCATGCTAGAGCTTGATAATACATAATAAAAACGTTAGTGCCAGGCCAGCATTCGAATCCATTCAGGTACAATATGTGGAGATGCTGCGGAATCTGCAGTTTCGAACAAACAACAAATTGTAGTCGAGCTGTATTGTCACGAAGGGATCAAATTCCGCGTTAAGGGCGGTCTGAGTTGCATTCTAAGTTCAGAACCAATTTTATCGACATACAGAAGCTCAAATAAAAGATGGAATAAGGGTCGTGTGACCCTACATAGCGTTTGTTTCGTCACTAGAAATACATAACTAGTATAAGAAAGGTTACTGGTGATAGAGTTGCCACATTTCGCCACTCCTGACTTTATAGTGGTTCAACCTTACGTCTACTTGGTAGAGAAGGAATATCATGTTTAATGTGAATTTCAGACCTCAATGCTTCACTTGGCGTAGCCAGAAGAGATTAGAATCTGTTTCTCCGTATTAAAAATCATCGGCAGAAGTTGGAATCGAACACAGACCATCATCATAGGAACGTATGACCAATTCAACAGACCACCAACACCTCTTCCGTATGACTCATTTTCTATCATAACACCTCTGCAGCACACTCGATAAGAATTCTGTCACACAGGCTCCTTGTAGTGGTTTGCAGCATGTTCAGTACATTCATTTTAGTGTTGTTCAAACAATACTAAACAAAAAAGAGAAATTAATCATGAACGATATATGCGAATTCCCTGATGTTATCTCTGACAATGCACATGCAGTTTATTGATTACATGCATGTAGAAAACTTGCTCTTAGTTAAAGCTATCAAACAAGGTTTGAAGAAGAATAATATGCCACTACCAGAAGGCAGTTAATGTAGAAAATACTTTTCTGACTATTTTGGCACGATGTGCTCTCCCCATACATAATACGTACAAAACCTTCGAGATGCATCTGCTGCCTGGTCATCTACAACACCTGAAAAGAACAAAATGTCGCAGAAGTTATCCCTTTTTCCACGTGCGGATATTTTGGGTTGAGACGTGGAGGGAATTATGTTCAGAGGTCCATTAAATTGGTAACTTCAGCAGACAGAAGAATTGCGTTGTAAAAAATGTAGCAGCGAATGCAATAGAACTCGTGACGTCTTATCAAGGGTGCGCGACACTTACCGTGACGCTACTAGCTGTCATCTAGCTAGAGCGTCTCCAGAAGTCGACAACAGTTCCTCCAGAACTTCAGCATTCCACAGTGCTGTGATATAATCGATATGGCCGGGTCTAGACTTCTGAGAGACAGACAGTTACAGCTTTTCTTTTGCACTACAGGACATTTTCAACAAACAGATAGCGCAATAGAGTAGCTCAACTGGAAAGAAACACTTCCTGTTTAAATTTCTGCATCCTACACTGTTGGAAGATCTGTGTAGGTGGCAGTTACGTGATTTTATTTCGGTGATTACAAAATAGAGTCGAATGTATGTACTGCGTAGCCGAGGCAGCTAGTTCATGGCGATTCGGTCAACCAAGTAAATGAATGTACTAAACATGCTGCAAACCACTAGAAGGAGCCTGTGCGACAGAATTCTTATCGAGTGTGCTGCAAAGGTGTTATGATATAAAATGAGTCATACGGAAGAGGTGTTGGTGGTCTGTTGAATTGCTCATACGTTCCTATGATGATGGTCTGTTTTCGATTCCAACTTCTACCGATGATTTTTAATAGGGAGAGACAGATTCTAATCTCTTCTGGCTACGCCAAGTGAAGCATTGAGGTCTGAAATTCACATTAAACATGATATTCCTTCTCTACCAAGTAGACGTAAGGTTGAACCACTATAAAGTCAGGAGTGGCGAAATGTGGCAACTCTATCACCAGTAACCTTTCTTATACTAGTTATGTATTTCTAGTGACGAAACAAACGCTATGTAGGGTCACACGACCCTTATTCCATCTTTTATTTGAGCTTCTGTATGTCGATAAAATTGGTTCTGAACTTGGAATGCAACTCAGACCACCCTTAACGCTGACTTTGATCCCTTCGTGATAATACAGCTCGCCTATAATTTGTTGTTTGTTCAAAACTGCAGATTCCTCAACATCTCTACATATTGTGCGTGAATGGGTTCGAATGCTGGCCTGGCACTAACGTTTTTATTATGTATTATCAAGCTCTAGCATGAGAACACCTGTCTGCTGGTGGATAATAATTTTGATTTTTAATGCATTTTCATTCAACACTAACGACATCTGACGGTTTTGAGTCCCAGTGAGACACAGGACTGCTTGAGAGATCACTGTAAGTTCAAGGATGTTTTTCCGAGCTGCTGGTGGAGAAAAATTCGGTTGCTGACGCCTTTTTGTGTGTAGTCAACAACGGTATGTGTGGGGTTCGATTCCCAGTCAGCATTGAACTCCTCGTCATATTATTTCTAGTTCAAACATGCTCACATGTCGCTGCTGATGTAACAAATCCATATTTATTGTTGATAATTCTTCCGGGTTATATGGCCGTGGTCCATGGAATTCTTTTATTCCTAACGCTTCGTCCAATACTATGTTGTACATCCTCAGAGGTATGGCTGGTCCTGCTGAGTCCTGCCGACTGACATTCGGCAGGACTCAGCAGGACCAGACTTACACTGAAGATGTCCAACGTAGTATTGGACGAAACGTTAGGAATAGAAGATTCCATGGGCCACGGCCATATAACCCGGAAGAATTATCAACAACAGTACCATCCGGTCGTAAAAGCCTTCAGTGTGAAACCCATATTTAACGTTCGTTTTCTCTAGAATATAACAGCGATAGGTTCCGGATTGGAGTCGTGGGAAGCAAAAAATTAATGTTTCGTCTCGGCATTTCAGTTAAAACATCTAGCTACTGCTTCGATAACAGTCCGATTAGGTTCTGGGTTCGAATCCTTGTCCAACACAAAGCTTTACCTCACGGCATTTCAAGTAAGTTAGCTGTGAAGAAGCAATATTTAACATCTCTCGTAATTCGTTAACAGGGACAATAGATGCTGGGTAGGAATTCGCGTACGTTAAAAATGTTTACTTTATGTAATTTAAAGTTGATATTTGCTAACTGATACTGTCTAAAATCGAGGTGTATCACTCTCTGTATGCCTAGTCAGAGATGACTGTTAGATTGCGTCAGTCACGAAATATTAGTCTGCATGACCTGGGTTTGAATCCATATGCAGAACGAGACGGTTCGTCGTGTCATTTGAAGATCATACATATTTTCAACTAGCTGCTCATGAATAACTTAAATTTTTAATGTCATTTTGTGTTAAATAACAAGTACCGCATGTTACTTTGAAGAAGAATTCATGAATACGACGAACTTACTAGGTGAATTACCTATCTGACTAAATAATGAGAGTGGTAACATTTCACGTATGTCATTTATTGCAATAAATGTGAGCTTACAAGCCCTAAGGACACTCATATCTGTGATAAGGTGTTCGCTGATATTTTTAGTGTCGTGGTATTACTTTACATTTTGAGTTATTGCGTTACAGACCCGAGCTTTCTAGGGGTGACTTGTTGGAGCCATTTTCAATAGTCAAATGACTGTACCAAGGAGCGATTAGAGGACCTGCTAGACAGCTGCGTTATGTGGGTTGCATGTGAATCAGACGAAATGCAATTTATGTCGTTCGGATACTTTTGAGCATGACTGCACCTGACTTGTGTTGAAGTACAATCAAGTGCTGTATATCCCCAGACCTTTTAAACTAATATATGTAAGTAGATTTCATTTGACGACTTCCATCTGGATTAATTCGTCTACTAAGTTTAAACAGATTAGTTTTATTATTGACAAGTGCCAGGATTGTTTAACAAACAATTCAGAAGTTCAGTCTATTATATATCTGTTTCATTTCGTAGCTCCTAACAGGGCCTTTTTTTTATCAAAGATACAACTAGCACGTTGATTTTTACAGGCACGTTCCAGTGTTTATTTGAAGACATAGGGTCATAAAAATCTTCCCTTGGCCCAAGACGCTTACGTCAATGGGTTTCCCCCCTTACGCCTGCTATCGTTGCTAGGACGACTCTCCATTCGTCACTCTTCCGCTTATATACTTTCCTTTAGTGTGTCACGTGTCTACAGTGGGCAGTGGTCATAAAGTTCAGGCCAACCAGCACATGCACATTTTATTCAGCTGAGACCCATGAATTAAATTTTGTATCCAAGTAATTCTGAATACAGTCACAAATGTTGTTCCAGACTTGGTAAACTCGCATGTTTTCCATTAAGCGACAGAGCGAAACTGTAACGTATGTTTCATAAGATCTGTTTTCAGAACCCATGCTCATTTTTATAGTGGAGACATTAATTTTCCCAGAACTTTATAATGAGTCAGCATGAAACATGTTCCATAACACTACAACATACTGAAGGAAGGTTGAGCATACAGATGGAACACAATCACCGACTAGGGAGAGGCACGAGGTCGCCAGCGCCCTTTCCAAACGAATCATCCAAGCATTTACTTTAAAGATGGTGTGCATATAAAATACAGATTTTTATCTTTTTATGGAAAATGGTTGTTTAGAGTTTTCTCTTTTAGTTTATGGATCTTCTGTTCATTTTGGATGACAGTATTTTTAATTTATTTCAAAATAATTTACTGTAAAAATAATTTATAAAGTTTCCATGCGCACTTGTTCCATTACGATAAGACATCTCTGGAACTGTTCGCTCTAAAAGGCGGTGATCTATGTTGATCTCTAGTAAACATCCTGCTGCATAGGTTGGCTACGTTGGTTGCTGTGATATCACCAACTGTTTGTGGTGTACTTTTTGTGAAGACAATTACACATTCCATTGTGCATATTTGAACTTGTTACATAGTCGTATTAAGCAGAGTTTCTCTATTTAATAAGACTCTGCCAAAGAGAATATGCAACAGGAGAAAAAGAAAGGGAAATAAAGTCTACACAACATATCTTGTTGGAAGTTTACATCAAGAGAATGAGGTTAGAGCAACCTACATTGAGCAGTTTTCTCAATTCAATAAACTTTACCAACAGCCATATACTTCAGGTTTTTCTTTTAATTTTCTTTAGAACGACCCTAAAGTATACGGCTGTTGGTAAAGTGTATTGAATCGAGAAGTACGTACCAGCCGATGTCCCCTGGCCCTAATGGACTGACAGAGACAGTTCTTCAACTCCAAGTGCTTCCAAGAAGAAATTTATGAATAGTAATGAAATGTACACTGAAAACAGTGACAGTGATATCAGTTTAAAATTAGGTTTAAGTGCACTAAAAACAATGTTCAATCAAACTGAATTGAATTATTTTTATGGTGGAGAGATAATAATTTCTGGAAATATGTTCGAAAGAAAGGGTTTAGCACTTTGTTTGGAAATCTCCTGTTCGAATTGTGAGAGTAAGAAAGAATTGTGGGCATTTGATAAATGTAAAGACAATCATCTTTTTGGGACGAACGTCAGATATTTCTATCGTCCGAGATGCATCGGGAAAGGCCCTAGTGCTGGAACAACTTCGTGTGCTCTTACGAATTTGTCATGCCCCCGCCAACTAATGTTTCAGGATGCACAGCTGCTTTAGGGGAAACCATAAAAATAATTGCAGAATAATCAATGAAATCTGCAAAAGTGGTTGGAACTGAACAAAATGATGGCAAAAACAACACAACAGTAGAAAAGTTTCCATTAATCTAAAAATTCATGTGTAGCTTCCATAAGTACTCATATTGGGAAGGTCCTTTATGCTGAGGTATTGTGAAAACATTGCCATGGATGCACAAACTGGATAACAAAAACAAAAAGAAAAAATTATGAATGCAACTGTCAGAAAACATGTGAGGGATCCAGCAGAGGAATGTGAATATCCTCAGCTGTGAAGATCTTTCAGCGCTCTAAAGGACAATGTTGGGTTCGGTATGTTAAATTCATTGGTGATGTGATTCCAGTTCATTCAGACCAATAATTGACAGGTAGAATGTGTCTGTCAGATTTTTTTATGCGTGTGACGAGGACCTCCCGTCGGGTAGACCGCTCGCCTGGTCCAAGTCTTTCGATTTGACGCCACTTCGGCGACTTGCGCGTCGATGGGGATGAAATGATGATGATTAGGACAACACAACACCCAGTCCCTGAGAGGAGAAAATCTCCGACCCAGCCGGGAATCAAACCCGGGCCCTTAGGATTGACAATCTGTCGCGCTGACCACTCAGCTACCGGGGGGCGGAATCAGCTAAGTGAATACTATGGAAAAGCGATTAGAAAGAGTACCAATAACTTAGAAAGAATGAGAAAAGCAGTATAGGCAATGTTTTTCCACAATAGGTAAAGTGATGATAAGTCACTACAGAACTTCAGTTGACTGGTGTAAATATCGCAACGCTGAGGCATGAGGAACCGAATACATACACAGAAACACCAACCCTGATGCCCCTGGAGCATCAAGAAAGCCAGTATGTAGAGATCTAGCTCACCCAGTTCTTCTCAAGAAATGCCCCACAGGAAAAACTCAAAAAGTAAATTAGTCTTTCAACAATGTTGTACAGACCCACTGTTGCATGGACCCAAAAGCACATTTGTAGGCTTGAAAACACTGAAGATTGGGGTCAGTGATACTGTGGCCCTCTTCGGTGATGGACATTCAGACAGAATAAGTGTTCTGAAGCAATTTGGAACTAAGTCCAGCCATAATACAGAAGTAATCTTACGATAACTGTGTAGAGATCCCTCAGATGGAGAAAGAGACTACATATGGTTGATCCTCAGGATGATAAATATTACAAAGCTGAAGAGTTTTAGGCTGTCATTCAGTAGTGAATTTTGCTTTACTTCATCTTTCAAGTGCGATTCTGAAAAATTACTTTTTTGCAATGTTTTCATTATCTCAGAAACTACTTAAGGTAAAGTTCTGAAGTTTTTACATCTTATTGATAGTGGTATTATGTATATGTGGATCTATAATGATAGAGGTAGCATTCATAGATTGACCATAATTTTTTTAACTACGTAAATTTTTAATACCTTCATTAAAACTTCATGTCTTGATTCCTAACAAGGTTAGGTATTTGATAGTAAATCAGTAAATGTATGATACGACTCTATAACCTGGCAAAGTTTTGTTTTATTACCTTGGTCAGTTCCTGAGAAAACGGGATGTAAATGTGTTAAATTTAACATTATCAGGATAGCCCTTAAGCGATTTGTGGGAATCACAGAAAATGGAAATCTAGAAGGCCACACGGGGTTAAACTACCATCCTCCTGAACTCGATTTCAGTGTCTTACCGCTACAGCCTCTCTCTCGGTACCACAGACTCTTCTTGAAAACGTATGTGACTCACGCTTTTTTCAAGTCGTCTGGTACCCCTCGTTGCTCCAGCGGCCAGCCATAAACTGCAGCTAGAGGAGGGTCAAAATCTTTCGCATTATCTATTAGGAATCTCATCTGGTATCTCATCGGGTACACATATCGTTCCAGTGCTGAGCAGTTTTATTTCATTTTCTACTCCGCGATCGATTATCTCAATATCTGTCGTTACGCCACTCGTCAGACAGTGGAAAGGGGAAACCGTATTACGATCTTCCGCAGAGCAAAAAATTCGGAATACCGATTTCAGTATTTCGGCCATCTCTCGTCCATCTGTCGTTTTGGCACCAGTTTGGTTACTGAGTGACTGAACAGATGACTTCGATCGGAATAACGATTTCAAGTGCCACCAAAACTTCTTGTTATTTCCTGTCAGATCGGATATGAATATTTTACTTTCGAATTCACTGAACGCTTCTTGCATTGCCACCTTAGACATATTTGGCTTCTTTCAGCTGTTGCATCTGCTGTTTACGTCACTGTACATGATATTTTACATGAACGTATTGCTTCCAGAGGCGTCATTACCAACACTAATAAATAAAAATTCTTGTTACTTTATATTTAAGTAGAATTTAGTGTAGGTTGTTAACATGTAAGCCAATAACAAACCTATCACTCCTATTACTGTTACTATAGTGCCTCACCTCCAAAGACATTCGAAGGTTGAATAACAAAAGTTAAAATAAATCTGTATAAACATAATATCAGACGGCGTTCTTGGAAGCTGATACAATCTACTGCCCATTTTTCAGGACAAACTCTACCGGCCACTGAATTTCCGTCAGCTAGCATTAATACTTATTCAAAGTGTATAAAGCGAGTCTACAATCGATAAATGATTTGTGTGACGAAAGAGAAATAAAACTATAAAAGAAGCCACAGGGCAACAAATCGAATAGGCTACACTTTATCATCGAAAATTCCTACAGTGAATGATTATTAAATGTTAATATTTCTAAATTATTTCGCTTGAACATAGGCTACTTGATTATTAACTATTGACTCATATAACATTGTGCGATTGTACGTTGTTCATTTTCGGGTCCTAAATTGTTAATCCTATCACTACCATACATAATTTATTTTAATACTTTAATCTTACATCTAAGAAACAGTTGACAAGGAATGAATAAATCTCAGCAAACTAGAGCAGTAAACGTTAATCTGATCTGAGAGAAACAATTTTCAAGTTCTTTTTGCACTGCTGTTAACATTCTCTCTAATCATACAGTATAAACAAAATTACCTTGGCAATCTTAAGTTCCACTTTTTATCGCCCTTTCATTACAGTTGGTATATACTTTGTTTCTTACATTACTGACACTACTTTCGATGTTATGCAAAATGAAACTCATTTAACCAGTACTTGTAAGATTTATACGTGAAATAAGACATATAAAAGCAGCGGCAGTATCGAAATGGCAAGGTTGTCAGGTTACAACGTAATTACTGCATTAAACAGAGCAGTTCCTACGGGTACACGTTACCTACTGGCCTGGAGTAAATGTAGACGCCACTCTTTAGTACCAAAGCGGTACTTTGTTGTCATGTTCGATCTGTCTGTAAAAGTATACGGCTGGCTTATTTGAAAGAATCCAGTGGCAGGCAAGGGAAATAAACGTATTTCTGCACTGTTCAGTCACATTAATTTGGCTGCCTGTCTATACTACACACGTTACAGGCCTTTATCAGACCACGTGAAGCATTTACGACTACGTTCTGTCGGACATGTCTTACAGAACAGACACTATTTGTATATGTATACATCTGTGTGATAGCGTGACGACTGCATGACATTTGCATCTGTGCGGATGCACTAATATCGTCCGAACTTCTACGGGAATCAATAATTTGAAAGTTGGGGTTAACGGAAGAGGGCCAGAGATAGGAGGAAATTTGGGTCTATCAGTGAGCGTGTCCGGTCCACAACGCTCTATTCAGCTGCAAGTCATTAGGTTCCCAACCACCCTTTCCTTTTCCTCCCCATTCTTCTATTTCATATATATACCTGTCAAAAGCCTGAATAACAAGCAGTTTGGTTTGCAATAAATGTTATTTGCTACTGACTGCTGTACCCTTTACTACTTGTTACAACGATGTATTCACAGACTTTCACATCGATTATGTGTAAACATATTGGATAGTAACGTACATTGTTCGTGTTGCTGTGATTTTTTATAAATATGAGGAACTCATAGTTTTGGCACTCAGACGTAACTTATTCAACAATTTATTTATAATAGTTACTAATTGTGTTTCGTACTGCGACAAATATATTCTTTTATAACTGACTCCAAGCACTATCAGAGAGTATGTCGTACGCAATTGTAGTGCGTTTGTAGCTTTTGTTACTATTCTTACAAACAATTTCACATTAAATGTTAATAACTTTGTTAACGGTTATCAAACGGACATGGTGGCACTTTCACTGAAATCGTCTCATTATTGTGATTTCAGCGCTGTCATTACATCTTGTGTAGCTCCACTGGAAGTCATTTCGTTGTATAAAGTGGATATTTATGCTTTCGTTTTTGACTCACTTAGAATCGCGCCATGCTGCCCAGCGTCAGTAGCCACGTCGTGGCTCAGTTTCACCGCAGTGGACATCCGGTTACTGGCTTCCCATGTATTTATTCTGCAGCCCGTTCGGCTTACTGTGTCTCCTCAGGCCGTGTGACAGCTGTTGCTTATCCGTCTGGACCGGCCACTATGCTGCAACTTGTTAGTCAAATGTAGACCATTCAAATCTTCTGTCCTTTCATCACTTTTTATGTAAGTCCTATTGATTGTAGGGTCACAATGTCGAAGTATACAGGGCGTTTGCTTGAACTTGAGACAATTAAATATATGGAAAACGACGCATCGTACAAAGAAATGTTACAGGTAATAGCTCTCCAGCATGGGCGGGATCAACTTCTTATTTACAAATGGGAACCCCCCAGCCCACCCCATTTTTATTGCATAGTCGGATTCTACACCAAAAAACATACGGTTCACTCAAACCGCTGATTTTCACTGTCAGTAGATGACGCTATAATCGACTAATATCAAATGTGCCTGTTTTTGCACCTAAGAGCCGACGCGTTTGATTCTACAGTTCGTTTACGATGTAAATGTAAATCTTTGTGTTCCTAAGGTAGACATCGATGTTCAAACATTACTTGACTGCTGCAAATATGATTTTACAGCACAAATGATATGGATAGGTATTGATATTTCTGGCAAATAAGTTACTTGAAGTTAACGTAATTTTCTGTTCCCTGTGGGGGTTTGATAGTGGTGGGTTTCCAAACCATCGGAATGCTTGATTTCAGTGGCCGCCCTCGAACCCCCCTACTATGGTTCCGTCCAACGGCCGTAACTCTCGCGCTGGGCGGTATATGTCTACCGCCAGAATACAAACCAAAACCACTGTAAGAAGGTAAAATGTCCATACAGTGATCGTGCATCTGCTGTGGATACTGATCGAAGTCAAGAACCCCAAAGGTGCGAGGCAAGAGCAAGGGAACTCACCGAAATTACGCACCCCACTGGTGAGAGGCAAAGGGACTCACCGATATCAAGCATCTCGATGGGAACATGAAAACTATTATACCTACGTCGTTGCTCCTGGACCACGCTAAACTAGTTTCTAACCAGACACTGAAACAGCTAACCGTATTGTACCGTACAATCAAATATGCAACACTAAAGTAAACTTCTAATACAAATATCAGTCGTTAGAGCGTAAATGTTTACATTCAGATCCTAGGTATTTGAAATACAATTTGATTGGTAGAGTTTAGAGCACGTTTTATCCGTTTTCTGAATCAGAAGTTGTACCACACATACAAATACACTCACTTTGGTGATAGTTTTATATTAATTTTACATGACAGTTTTGAGATGTCCCGTTGAGCTGTTTGTAAGTCACATCATTTGCACAGTCAAACTATCTATAAATCTTGTATTTTTTAGATAATTTCCAGTCCATTTTATATGCAAATGACAGAAAATAACTTGGCATAGGGACGCCTTACGTATCCCATCTGATATGGGTTTACTGACATAAAATTTTGTACAGAAATGTATGTACTCTAATTTCAGGTGCTTACGACGTTTTTATTTGGTGACTCTAAAGAATCATACACACTACCACCTTTTATTTTCACCTTTATTTCATTTATTTTTAGAATCTCTTATCTTAAGTGATTTATTTTACAAACTCTTTGTAAATATTATGTAACAAGTTTTATCAGTTCTCCTGATGTTTGCTATTGTAGTGCAAATTTTGTACATGATAACGAGGGGGTATCAAGTGCAATCTTGTCGCATCTAATCTACAGTGAGGGGAAAAAAGCGCAAATCGCGACATAAGCGAAATGTGGTAGACGTGTTTCTACATCTGTAAGATGACGTCTATTCAAATTTCGCGCCAGTCGCATAAAAGTGGAGCTAGTAGCGCCACTTTGAAGGTGCAAATCAGTTTTGCTTTAAATACACGCTGTACCGGCCGTGATCGTTAGGTACCATTGAGATAGGACGGATTGAGTTGCTGTTAGTCAAGAATGCCTTTAAGGCGACGAAGATGCCATAATCAACACCTCAATGAGTTTAAACCAGGTTGTGTAACAGACTAAGAGAAGCTGGATGCTCCTTCTGTTCATGTTGATGTAAATTTGACAATTGTAAGGAATGGTCACGCTTAGGAACAATGTATGAAATAGGTATTATTTAAAAGCCAGTGTGCTTTTATTTGAAACGAAAGTGGCTCTGGGGAGTGGAAGAGGTGCAAGGGTGAATTGACGCGCTACTTAGAGCAAGCGTGGGAAGTAAGCTACACTGTCTGTAGGCAGCAATGAAGGAGGCAACATCCTGGTGGAGCAGGGGAAGTTTTGCCTTCAGATTTGCACAAAATTGCCTCGGATGAAGACTGAAAACGGCTTACGGCGTACCTGATAGTTGTTGGGCTACTGTATGTAAAATTGAATGACAGCAAAATACTTGCAGGCCGTACTGTGGGAGTGTAGCCATCATAATTGCTCGCTACACCCAAGCCTACTGCCACCAGATAAGGTCTTTTGTACAGCGTGAACCATTAATTTAAACTGTGTTTAAATAATCATTCTTGAACTTTAAAGAAACTGGTTCGTGCTGTTATTTGGATTTGTAAATTTGTGATCGTGACAAGGCACCTTGGACCGGTCGGCTACCCCGCACGGCCCCTGTTATTTCATCCTAATCATACGCCTGTATAGGGTTCCTTCCTGGTGTTTGATTAATCCGAGTGCCTTGTTTTACAGAGTTATGAAGTGTCAAGTTAATATAAAGAGGCACCTTCCAAATTGTTTTTTTTTTGTGTGTTTTCTTAACTATTGCAAAGTGTTACAGTAAATTTGTGCTTACGTAAAATTCAGTCAGACTGTAGCCAAGTTACTGGAATCTGTTAAATAACTGTACAGTGTTAGTTCAAAGAATAATAGCTTTTGAAACTATATTGCAGTAAGGAAGAGGTTTTCTTAAAGTGAAATGTTCAGTATAAAAAGTGTGCGCTTTAGTATCTAAGTATTTTAGTTTTTAAGTTTGTTGATAATGGAAATTGCTTTTCTAAAGGTGCCCCCTGCTCAAATTTTTTTAGGTTCCTTGAAGTTATCTACTGGACTTTTTCTCTTTCAAAAACGTAATGTACAAGGGTGCAGTCCAACATTGTTTACGTGGAGTAATATTTATTTGAAGAAGCAACTTAAATAGTAGCAAGAAAATAGGTAAAATTCATACTTATACTTTTCCAATACTACACTGTTTCATTGCCTGGATAGGCTGACAACCGTTAGTATATAAATAACTCAAAATTTTTATAAAAAACACGAAACTTTTATAAAAGAATCTTACAAAGCAAACAATGAAAGAATAAATAATACAGATACATCAACATTTCGAGCCTACAAAATCACAGGTAAATCGCGTCGCGCATTTTTCTGTTCATGTGTAGGGCGTACACGTACCGAATGCTAGTGAAATTGTTTCCTCTGTGAGCACCAAACCCACCCCTACGAGCTCATAATTGCAAGATTACACAAATTCTTTTAGAATCAAATACACGTTGCTGCTTCACGGCATAAATTTTTCCAAACGCATCGTCATAGTGGCCAGTCCTATAAAGAATGGATTGCGAAACTGCAGGACATGATTAGAGATTTTAAATTCAATTTTGTCCGTGGCACAACTTATCAGGACGAAATGCGTCGTGGTGGTATTATTCGGAATCTATCAGATCAGGGATTGAGGACCAAAATTCTAAAGCATCGCAACTCGAGCCTCCGCGAAGTGTTTGAAGTAATCGATCCACACATAATTCAAGATTTAGCCGATTTCTGTCTACCAGCTACCACTACACTTAACAACCCGTGCCTCAGCCATAGCCGCGCCCGGAGCACTCGCAAGTCAGCAAGGCATAAACAAGGGTGGACACACTACACAAAGCGTTTGCCGCGAAGCTCAACACTAATTACATTGTCCCAGTTCCGCGCTATGCGAAGTCATGTGTGAAATGCTATGACACTCATGATGGGAAGGATTGCTTCTTCAGACAACCTCAATGCAATTTTTGACATCGCAGGGGACACACAAAATCGGTCTGCCTGCGAAAGACTAGAAAGCACTCCGGTGTTTCACGCAGGAATAATGCAAAGCAGAAATGGATGGAAAATCAGACAAGCGAAGACGCAGAAAACGCACGCACATGAGTTTAATGCGAATGCCACACACTTCAAAAAGCGTCTCCCAATCTCGAAATTGCCGGCCTTGTGACCGAGCGGTTCTAGGCGCTTCAGTCCGGAACCACGCGGCAGCTACGGTCGCAGGTTCAAATCCTGCCTCGGGCATGGATATGTGTGATGTTCTTAGATTAGTTAGGTTTAAGAAGTTCTAAGTCTAGGGTACTGATGACCTCAGATGTTAAGTCCCATAGTGCTTGGAACCATTTGAACCATTTGAATCTCGAAATTAACGAAAGCGCTCTAATGCGCAGCTGGAAACAGAAGTTTCCTACAACACGGAATCGACATTTGTATTCAGAGATCACACCACAAGTGCACATTACACTGTAGTGCCTTACCAACTAGATGTAGGAGCTTCTGTCACGTTGCATCACGTAGATACAGATGAAAAAATTGGCCAACCACCTCTGGAAACAACAAGTCTACATCGCACCGCCTACAACGGCGAAAGCATTCCAGTGCTTGGAGCGTGCTGCTTACTTGCAAGACACGAAACCACGACTAATGATGTCCCTTTCACTCTGGTGCGCTCACGCACGAGCCCAAATATTTTCGGCGTGGATGTTTTTGATTCTTTCGAATTAGACGTACAGGACAATGTGCACGCCGCAATTCAACAGTACTGTGACAAGTATCAACATCTGTTCGACGGTCCTCTAGGTAGTGCAAAAGATTTTTCATTCTCACATTACGCTGAAAGCTAATGTTCAACCCAAATTTTGCCGCGCACGCCCTGTGCCGCATGCGTTACGCGACGACGTGGCTACAGAAATTCGGAGACTGGAATCCGTTGGTGTCTCAGAATATATTTCAGCAAGTCAGTGGGCATCACCTTCATTCGTCATTCGCAAGCCAATGGGAAGATTCGTCTTTGTGTGGATTTCAAACGCACAAAATTCACAGTCTGTCATTGATTCCTACACGCTCCCACGTACAGAGTACATTTTGGATCTTGCAGGAGGTTATCTTTAGTTGCCGTTGGACAAGCGACAGAAAATTTTTGTTGTGAATACTCACATCGCCTTGTTTGAATATCAGGGCCTACTTGTTGGAAGTGCTTCCGCAACTGCATTGTTTCAAGCATTTCTCGAGTAAGTAACGTCCTGTTTGCCTTCTTGTTTTAATTATCTTGACGTCATAATCATCTCCCGACAAATACCAGAACACCTTAAAAATTTTTACTGTCTTTTTCAAATTTTATCTGAGGCGGGCCTCAAATGTAACATACAGAAATGATCTTTATTCATCACAACGATTGAATACTTAGGACATATCATCGACACCAATGGCTCTCGTCCTTCAACGAAACATTTGCAAGTAATTCGGCAATTGCCATCTCCTAGGAATTTACGTGTACTGCAAACTTTTCTTGGAAAATGTATTTACTACATCCAGTTCATTTCGAATGCCGCGCAAGTCGCCGCACTTCCGAACTGCCCCAGACGTAAAAATGTTCCGTTCAATTGGATAAAGACTGACCAAACTTTTCAAAGACTAAAACACATTGCTTCTTCAACCTTGCCTTATGCAGTACGATCGACTCAAACCACTTGGGTTTGCAGTTGATGCGTCATTCCATTGCATCGGGGTGGTTATGTGCAATAAAATTGGCAAATGTGAACGCCACATCGCATTTGCTTCCAAAACTTTGAACAGTGCTCAGATTAATTATACTCAGCTGGAGAACGAGACCCTGGCTGTAACATAAGGTGCCACGCAAATTTCATCATTACCTGTATGGCAGAAAATTTTTCCTGGTCATGGACCATAAGCCTTCGACTGCTTTTTTTTTTTTTTCTTTTTCGTGCGTGGAAACAAGTTTCCGACAGTACGGCACAGAACTTTTAAGGTTGGTCGCTATTGTTGTCAATTTACCAGTATGATACTCCCTATCGCCCGACGGCGCAATGCGCAAACACCCTCACATCATCTCGTTTACCTGTCGGCACAGATGCAGCATTCGACGCATCGGAGCTTCCTGTTTACATACTGAGTCTTTTGATCCTCAAGCACTGAATTCTTTTTCTGTTGATTCACGGTGGATCGCACAAGCTACGGAACATGATCATCACTATAATTGTTAAAAAGTTGCGTTCGCAAAAGTTGGCCTCGCTCTCAGAAACATACTCCCGATCCCTCAGTCCGAAGATACTTTGTGCACTGCAACAGTTTATCGCTTCTGAATGATGTGATTCTACTTCACATGCCTAATGAACAGACAAGAGTATTAAATCTCACATCGTTGCAAAAGCGGGTGTTGAGTCTTCTACATAGAGGTCACTGACCAACAGTTCGCACTAAGAGGCTGGCGCGCTAGCATTGTACGCAACATGGTTTATATAAGCAAATAGAACGTGTAACGGCACGCTGTCACGCATGCCCGGACAATGAGGCCGCTCCGTGCCAGGAATTTTCTCCTAGTCACATTCAGATAGTCTATGGCAATGCCACCATATAACTTTTGCTGGCCTCTTTCGGCAAGCACATTGGTTGATTATCGTGGATGCATCCAAAAAATACCCTTTTGTTATCCAATGCATACAACGAATGCCACAGGCACTGTCAAGGCACTTGCTTCTGTATTTTCATTCGAAGGCTTGCCACAAACAATTTTTCTGACAATGAACCTCCTCTTTCTTCCAAGGAGTTTGCACAGTTTTGCAAGCAAAATGGACTACAGCATGTCATGACAGCACCATTCTTCTCTCAGTCTAACGTGGAGGCCGTACGTTTCGTTCGAACTAACAATACACAAATATCACACTGTCGAGCTTCACATTCACTTGAAGACGGCTTACTGGTCTTTCTGCGCCGCGTGGGATTAGCCGAGCGGTCTTAGGCGCTGCAGTCATGGACTGTGCGGCTGGTCCCGGCAGGGGTTCGAGTCCTCCCTCCGGCATGGGTGTGTGTGTTTGTCCTCAGGATAATTTAGGTTAAGTAGTGTGTAAGCTTAGGGACTGATGACCTTAGCAGTTAAGTCCCATAAGATTTCATACACATTTTATCTTTATGCGTTCATAACGTACTTTGCCTGCTCCTGAATTTTCGGCAGCAGGACGTTTACATGAGAGACGCGTCGGACTTTGCTGCATTTGCGTTGTCCTCACGGCTCTGATCCAGGTTCAGACTTCACCACGAAGTTTCACCAGAACGGCAGAGTTCAATATCGATTGTACAAAAGCCATATTTATGGGAATCCGGCGTTGTTGTTAGACCAGCAAGCAGAGCGCGGTATACTATTCGCGGCAACGCAAGCACTCAACAGCGCCACAAAAATCAGCCACGGCTCTCTGAATTCAGCAATTTTGCCGTAGATGAAACTACACTACTGGCCATTAAAATTGTTACACCAAGAGGAAATGCAGATGATAAACGGGTATTCATTGGACAAATATATTATACTAGAACTGACATGTGATTACATTTTCACGCAATTTGGGTGCATGGATCCTGAGAAATCAGTACGCAGAACAACAACCTCTGGCCGTAATAACGGCCTTGATACGCCTGGGCATCGAGTCAAACAGAGCTTGAATGGCGTGTACAGGTACAGCTGCCCATGCAGTTTCAAAACGATACCACAGTTCATGAAAAGTAGTGACTGGCGTACTGTGGCCAACCAGTTGCTCGGCCACCATTGACCAGACGTTTTCAATTGGTGAGAGATCTGGAGAATGTGTTGGCCAGGGCAGCAGTCGAACATTTTCTGTATCCAGAAAGGCCCGTACAGGACCTGCAACATGCGGTCGTGCATTATCCTGCTCAAATTTAGGGTTTTGCAGGGATCGAATGAAGGGTAGAGTCACGGGTTGTAACACATCTGAAATGTAACGTCCACTGTTCAAAGTGCCGTGAATGGGAGCAAGAGGTGACCGAGACGTGTAACCAATGGCACCCCATACCATCACGCCGGATGAAATGCCAGTATGGCCATGATGAATACACGCTTCCAATGTGCGTTTACCGCGATGTCGCCAAACACGGGTGCGACCATCATGATGCTGTAAACTGAACCTGGATTCATCCGAAAAAAATGACGTTTTCCCATTCGTGCACCCAGGTTCGTCGTTGAGTACACCATCGCAGGCGCTCCTGTCTGTGATGCAGCGTCAAGGGTAACCGCAGCCATGGTCTCCGAGCTGATAGTCCATGCTGCTGCAAACGTCGTCGAACTGTTCGTGCAGATGGTTGTTGTCTTGCAAACGTCCCCATCTGTTGACTCAGGGATCGAGACGTGGCTGCACGATCCGTTACAGCAATGCGGATAAGATGCCTGTCATCTCGACTGCTAGTGATACGAGGCCGTTGGGATCCAGCACGGCGTTCCGTATTACCCTTCTGAACCCACCGATTCCATATTCTGCTAACAGTCATTGGATCTCGACCAACGCGAGCAGCAATGTCGCGATACGATAAACCGCAATCGCGATAGGCTACAATCCGTCCTTTATCAAAGTCTTTTGTACCTGTACATGTTTTTACATTCAAACATTGTCAACTGACACTGCAACTTCAGACTTATGTATAGACCGGTAGAGAATCAAACAGCGTGCAAAGGAAGACATAACACCTAAGTGACCTGGATGTCTTTAGTACCTCATTAGTAACTCTATTTTCAGGCAGATCTGGGGAATGATAAGTTTACTTTTGTAGGCGTCTTAACAACATCTACAAAATTCATCATCGTCATAGAGACAGTGTGGGGTATGTTGAGCAGCAATGGGATGGCAGGGACACTCAAGGTATATCCTTTGGATAGCGGCAGTCGCATGTGATACTGTCCGACCATGATGGACCTGAAGCAAATCTGTACCTTCGGGATGCTGTACTATATTGGATGACGATGCATCAGCATCAAATGAATGGTTCGCTATCATTCATATTCTGACGATGTTCCTTTGAAGTTTCCTTATCTTATGTTCTAAAAGGGACCTTTCGCGATTATTATGCATTTTGATGGTCTTCATACTCGTATTTAACTAGCTGAGTACTCAGAATTGTGTGGGTATGTATTTATTCCAATGTTACATGGTGACAATTACTGAACTATATGAAATAAAATATAACTTCTGAACAGTTTGCGTTAGGATTTACGGTTCGTGTATTTTCTACAAGCCATGAATTTATGTCCTGAACTGCTCTATTTAAAACAGAGCCAATGTTGCACATAATATCCTTATCACCAATCTAATGTCATCAGGAAACAGAAATATTTTAGAATTACCTGTAATACTAGAGGGCATATCATTTGTATAAATGAGGAACAGGAGGGGTCCCAACACTGATCCCTGTGGCACCCTCCATTTGACCATACCTCACTCAGATCCCACATCACAACCATTCTCAACACTGGGGATAATGATCTTTTGCTGTCTGTTATTAAAGTAAGAGGTATAGCAATTGTGAGCTACTTCCCATATTCTGTAATGATCTAATTTCTGGAGCATTATTTTGTGATAAACACTAGCAAATGCCTTAGTTAAAAAAAACATGAGTAGCATTCGAAATCTGTTGTTTAATCCATCCAGTACCTCACACAGATAAGAGAATGTAGAATTTTCAGTTGTTAAACGATCTCTAAAACAGAACTGTACATTTGATAGCAAATTATGTGATATAAAGTGATCAATTATCCTTACATCCATAACCTTTTCAATAACTTTATTAAACACTGATGGCATAGAAATAGGTCTAAAATTGTCTACATTATCCTTTTCTCCCTTTATATAAAGTGGCTTTACTACTAAGTACTCAGGAAACTGACCATTCTTAAAGGAAAAATTACAAATATGGATAAGTACTGTGCAGCACGATACTTTAATGTTCTGATAGGCACTCGATCACATCCATGTGAGTCCTTAGTCTTCACTGATAGAATTGTTGACTCAATCTCCCCCTTGATAGTATCACAGAGGAGTATTTCAGACATCAGTCTCCGAGAGGCAATTTCCGAGAGAGTTATATGATTTCCTGTAGAAACTAGTTTTTATTTAATTCACCAGCAATGCTCAGAAAGTGATTGTTAAATATTGTACATATACCTGACCTATCAACAACAGAAATATTTTTACTATGAACTGACTTTATATCGTCTACCTTGTGCTGCTGACCAAAGACTTCCTTCACAACTGACCATATGCTTTTAATTTTATCATGTGGATTAGCCATTCAGTTTGCGTACCACATACTCTTTGCCTTCCTAATAACATTTCAATCACCTTACAATAGTGTTTGTAATGGGCTACTGTAGCTTGATTGTTACTACTTCTAACATTTTGATATACTTCCCACTTTGTTCTACATGAAAACCTTTCACCACCTAGGCTGCGTTTTATTTATTTATTTATTTATTTATTTATGCATTTATTTTACCTGGCAAGATTAGGGCCTTCAGGCCCTCTCTTACACCGAACCAGGCATACTCAGATTCAACAAGTTTCAGTTTCTACAGAACATTAAGGACATATAACATGTTATACAGTATTAATGTTAAAGAAAAAAAATAGAGATTATAAAAGTAGTACACTGATAATTATAACAATCAAAAAATAATTATAACAATCAAGAATAATAATAATAATAATAATAATAATAATGACTATGTATATGAAAGTAAACATATTTTTCTTTTATGATTGTCAGTCCTATTGCTAGTTGGGAATTTTCTCGTTATATTCTTGCAGCTTGTGAGTTATTCTCATCAAGCAGAGACATAAGACGATGGAATGGGGTGAAAGAGATATAGAAGAGGTAGATACGTTAGAGGAAGAGAAATAGAATGGTAAGATTCGAAGCTATGATGGAGAGGAGAAAGAAAAAGATGAGAGGGGCACAACAATGGTGGCTATACCGTCCCTAATATGTGAGTCTTGAGTTCCCTCTTGAATGCTGAGTGGTTTTGGATAAGACGCAGATCACAGGGGAGCGCGTTCCATAGTCGTATGGCTGAGATGGAGAATGACACGGAGAAAGATTTTGTGTTATGTAAAGGTACAGCCAAGATGCTAGACGTATCCGATCTGGTATTGCGGTTGTGGAATGATGAGAGGTGTTTAATGTGAGAAGATAAGTATTGGGGGCACCAGTGACTAAGAAATCGATGAAGTAAGCACATTGTGTGGAGATCGCGTGCCTTATGTGGGCGTATCCAACCTAGCTGGGAGTATGAAGGACTGATATGATCATACAACGGTATATTGCATACGTATCTAACGCAAGCATTCATCACTAGCTCGAGGCATCTCGAATTTTCACTATTTGTGCCGTGTTGAACTACATCACAGTAGTAAAGATAAGGCAAGACTAGTGTTTGGACTAATTTTTGTTTAACATGGGTTGGAAATATTTTTCTAAATTTTTGAATTGCATGTAGGGAGGAGAGCGATTTCCGGCAAGCTGTGACTGTTTGTTCTTCCCAGTTTAGGTGTTCATCCATGATTATTCCAAGGTCTTTTACTGTTTTTTGGTATGGTAGTTGGGTACCATTGAGGAGTATTTGAGGGACTGTTTCGCGAAAGTACCGACTGATTAACTTTGGATGAGATATAAGTATGACCTGGGATTTCTTGGGGTTTAGTTTCAGACCTAGGTTCTGTGCCCATCGAGAAACAGAGCAAAGATCTGCGTTCATACTCGCTACTGCGTCAGCAATGTTCTTGGGGCTTGCACTTATGTACAGTTGGATGTCGTCGGCATATAGATGGTAGTTGCAGGAGTGAATCACTGAAGAAATATCATTAATGTACAGTGAGAAGAGTAATGGACCAAGGACGGAGCCTTGGGGAACTCCAGAGCGCACGTTTTTCCATGATGACTTTTCCGACCCACAAATGACTTGTTGACTTCTGTTTTTGAGGTAGCTGTCGAACCAGTGTATTGCGCTGTTTGAGAAATTCAGCTGCTTCATTTTAATTAGTAATATATCAAAGTCAACTGTATCAAAAGCCTTGCTAAAGTCAAGCAGAGTTAGGATGGTAGCTTCACGTCTGTCCATAGCATGTTTAATGTCATCAGTTACTTTGATTAATGCAGTTGCTGTACTATGGTGCTTTCGAAAGCCTGACTGATATTTGTCGTGGATGTTATGAGTTTTGAGGTAATCCGTCAGCTGTTCATGGACGATGTATTCTAGGGCTTTAGATATTGCAGGAAGTATGCTGATCGGCCTGTAGTCACCTGGCGACTTAGGGTTGTCAGTCTTGGGTAAAGGTTGAATTAAACTTTGCTTCCACTCAGTAGGATATGTACTACTGACAAGAGACAGGTTGAAGATGTCTGTGATAACTGGAGTAATAGTGTTTACGACGTTCTTAATCATGCCAATGCTGACTCCATCATTTCCTACTGCCTCGGAAGAGATTCTCATAATTGCCCTGTGTACTGTGCCGGTAGTGACATGTTTTAGGAAAAACTTGTCTCTCGAGAGATTGATATCTTGGGGCTGGTAATTTGTCGCTGCGTGGCAGTTTACAGCTGTTGAGAAGAAATCGTTTAATTCTTCTGCAGACGCTTGATAAACAGCGTCAGATCTTCGCTTCCCTATACCGAAACTGCGCAGCTTTTTCCACAGTGCAGCAGGTTTTGATATGCCGCATACGACAGAGCGGGCATGTCTGATTTTGGCATTCCTCACGCTTTGCTTGGTTCTATTTCGGAGTTTCCTATAAGCTTCGTACGCCTCGGGAGTTGGGTTACGCTTGAAGGCCCTATGTGCAGCATCACGTTTATTCATTAACTGGCGTAATGCAGTGGTGAGCCACGGAGCGGGAGCTCTCTTTACCTTGACAGTGCGTTGAGGAGCATGTTTATCATGCAGTGCAATAATTTTGCGACATAATTCCCGAATTTTTCCGTCTAAAGTCTCTTCATTGCTTATATCATGCCAAGGGATGTCTGAGCAATCCTTTTGAAGAGCGTCATGGTTAACATTTTTTAGGTTTCTGTAGGTTACCAGGTGAGATTTTTCTTTGGTAGTATGTACTGAGTAATTTAAGAATATCACGTCATGAGCAGAGAGTCCTGGAGCGGATGTCTGATTGGCGCGAATTATTTTATCTGGTCGCTTTGTTGCTATTATATCTATGAGTGTATGGCTGTGTGGCGTGTGATGAGTTGGGTCCAGCGGTGTTAAACTCATATCATTGGAGTGGAACAGTCTCCTTAGTTTTTCTGCAGAGGGAGATTTTAACTGTAAGTCGATGTTTGTGTCGCCCATAATGATTATGTGTTCATACAGTGTCACGAGCGAGGACAGGGCAGACTGAAAGGAGGACATAGCACCGACGTTTGGAGGTTTATAGATCACTCCAATTAGCAGTTTCTGATTTGATGTATTTATTTCGAAAAACAAGAACTCTGCTTCTCCTTCGCCCTTTGCATCCGATGTGCATAGTATAGTAGGTCTCAGATCAGAGCGAACATAGGCACCCACACCACCCCCGCGTCTTGTTTCACGATCTGCCCTTAGGAGAGTGTAACCAGTGATTCGGATAGCGTCGGAAGAAATGTTTGGTTTCAACCAAGTTTCAGAGACGAGGATAATATGGAACAGCGATTGGCAGAACAGGTCACAGAACTCGTCGAAGTGAGCCGTTAGCGACTGAGCGTTCGCGTGGGCCACAAAGAGCCCGCCGCCGGAACCAGTCCGTCCCATTGTGGCCGCCTGTAGGACCGAGCGCGCTCCGTCTACCTGCTGGCCGGAAGAGGGACAAAAGCTGGATTTCGCGGGGGAAGACATATTTACAGGTGTGTCCAGGGTCGTGACTGACTCAAGCATCTGTGGGCTAAAGGTGAAAGACAAGCTGGAGGTATCGGAGAAGGGAGCGAAAAGAAAGATGGAAAGTGGCAGTAGTGGTTTCGAAAAAGATAATAGTAGTAGTAGTGGTAGTGACGAGGATGAAAATAACAGATATAGAAAGGCGGTTTTAAGGAGATTCCTGTTAATGGAGAATGTTAATTCCCGTTTGACTGACAATATGAATATACATGAGCACTTATGATAGACAAATTACTGCCAGTACCCCATTTAGAACGTCCTAATGGAAAGCAACTCTCAAAGAGCATGAGAAACGTGTTAAGGAAAGCATTCATTTGTCATCTACATTATCGATTCTATAAACATCCTGCCACTCTTGTTTCTTAACGAGGTTTAAAGAACTCTCTACTGCCATTGGATTAGCTTTCCTACATAGTTGGTAATTTATTTGAGTACAAAAGCCCTTTAGTGTTAAATTTGTGCAGCATGGCCTGAAAGGCCATTCACCCTTTTACTAACAGAATGCCCATCTAGGAACGAAGAATGAATAACAATATTGTCGATGGCTGCTCCATCGTTCCCCGTACCCTATCTGGAAAAAACACAGTCTGCATCAGATCATAAGAGTTTAGGAGATCTACCAACATCCTTTTTCATCCACAATCATTTACAAAATTAATATTGAGGTCACCACATATACCTTATTTCTGGTACCTCCTATAAAGTGAATCAAGGAGCCTCAAGCTTGAGCAAAAATGCTTTGAAGTCAGAGTTAGGGGATCTATAAACAACAACAATTAGAAGTTTAGTTTCACTAAATTCAACTGCCCCTGCACAACATTCAAATATCTGTTCAGTGTAGTGCTGTGATATGTCTATGGACTCAAACGGAATGCTGTTTTTTGCGGACGTGGCCACTTCACCACTCTGCAAGGAACTCCTTGAAAAACAGCCAGCTAATCTGTATCCTGGTAAAGGAAACCTCGGAATTGTCAAATTATATAAGTGGTGCTCCGATATACCAATATCGTCAGAGTCAACTTCTATAAGCAGTTCATCTACATCTAGATCTACATTTGTACTCCACAAGCCACCCAACGGTGTGATTAGATATTTTGATTAGATATGCTAATTCCTTCTATACTTGAATACCTGATCTCCTTTGAAGGTAATTCCGTAGTTACTGACCTCCTTTAAGCATGTTTACCTATCAGCTGACTTCAGTCTAAGAACGATGCACCTGTAACACAGACTACTTCAGGAATTTTTCCATGAGTGATCCCACCACCCACTACACTGTCACCAATAAGCTTTGCCAGTCTCCCCTTCCCATACCTACTGTGGTGCAGGCCACACCTAGTGAAACTCAATCAATTGATAGACCCAACCGGCTCGACTGCAGTGTGATCCATGTCCTCTGCTATCAGTGGGTCTCCAGCCCCATATTAATACACCTAACAGCCGCATTAAGATGAGGCCGATCATGATGCTGAAATAGTAGCACAAAATGCACGTTAGTGCCACCAGTTTCAGTAGCTGTCTTTACCGGGCCACCACCTATATCATATTACCTGTCAGTATAAAGACATGGTGACAATTATTGAACTATATGAAAAAAATAGTCATAACGTATGAACGGTTTGCGTTAGGATTTAGGGTTCGTTTATTTTCTACAATCCATGAATTTATGTCATGAACTGCACTATTTAAAACAGAGCCACCCTGATCCTCTTTCTTAAAATTCCTACATAACTCCCCTACGCTCTCAGTCAGGTGAACCAACCCTGCACTAGGCTCCATAATGCTGGTGACTGAGTACTCACTCCCCAACACTTCCTGCAACTGCTGGCCATCGCCTCTACTGTGCCAACTACCTATCAGCAGAACCTTCTTCTTTCTGTTAGACTTCGCAACTGAGTTAGGCTTCCTAAGCGCTGAGGACTACTGCATGTTTCCTACACAGTGACTGTGTGGTGTGCAATATCCAGTCTCGGAATAATCGGTGCGATATTCCTTGATGGCATGATGACTACCGAACAGTACATGAAGGTTTTGGAAGACGATTTCAACCCCATTATCCAAAGTGATCCCGATTTTGACAAGATGTGGTTCATGCTAGATGGAGCTAGACCGCATCGAAGCAGAAGAGTGTTTGATTTCTGGAAGAGCACTTTGGAGAGCGCATTCTTGCTCTGGGGTACCCAGAGGCCATTGGAATGTAGTTTGTAACTAATTTATGTTTTTTTCGTATAGTTCAATAATTATTATGCTGTATATTTGTTCATCTCCTCCTGTCCTCTCTCTCTGTCCATCTCTACTATCACCCCTCTATGCCCACCTCCTCCACCAGTCTCTAATCTCCTACTGAAACCCCACTCTATGTCCATCTCTTCGTACCCCTACCTCTGCCCATCTCCTCTTGCCCTCACTTCTCCATCTGCTCCTCCCCCATCTGGATTGATTCTTTCCTCTTTGTCCATCTGCTCCTTCCCACTATATCCATCTCCTCTTCACACCCTCTAATTTCGCCTCCTCCTCCCTCCTCTCTTTATCCATCTCCTCCTCCCCTTTCTCTGTCCATCTCCTCATCTTCATCTCTCTGTCCATCTCCTCTTCCCCTCTGGCTGTCCATCCTCTCCTCACTCCTCTCCCATTTCATGTCCACCTCTTTCCTTTCCTTGTCCAACTCCACTTCCCCTTCTACCTGTCCATCTCTTCCTCTCCCACCTCTCTCAGTCCATATCCTCTTGTACATTATCTTATGCCCATTACCTCCTCCCTTTCTTTCTGTTCATCTCCTCCTACCCCTAATTCTGTTCATTTTCTCGTCCCCCTCTCTATGACAACCTCTGCCTCCACCTGTTTCTGTCCATCTCCTCCTCTTCCCTTTCTCTGTCCATCTAACCCTCCCTATCTCTCTTTCTCTCTCTCTCTGTCCATTTCCTCCTCTCCCACCCTCTGTCCACATCCTCCTCTCTCAGTCTATCTCCTCCTTGCCCCTCACTGTCAATCCATCTCCTCCTCCCCCATTCTTTCACCAGGTTATCAAGTTCACCACTATAGGAGGTTGGTAGTTCTTACCCCCCCCCACACACACACACAGTATTTCATTCAAGATCATAACTAATACGTGTAACAAATTTCGTTGAAATCGTTGCAGGGGTTTGGGATGATCTTTTTGTTTTTGGATTTGCCCACATACATACTTGTCAAATACACTCCTGGAAATAGAAAAAAGAACACATTGACACCGGTGTGTCAGACCAACCATACGTGCTCCGGACACTGCGAGAGGGCTGTACAAGCAATGATCACATGCACGGCACAGCGGACACACCAGGAACCGCGGTGTTGGCCGTCGAATGGCGCTAGCTGCGCAGCATTTGTGCACCGCCGCCGTCAGTGTCAGCCAGTTTGCCGTGGCATACGGAGCTCCATCGCAGTCTTTAACACTGATAGCATGCCGCGACAGCGTGGACGTGAACCGTATGTGCAGTTGACGGACTTTGAGCGAGGGCGTATAGTGGGCATGCGGGAGGCCGGATGGACGTACCGCCGAATTGCTCAACACGTGGGGCGTGAGGTCTCCACAGTACATCGATGTTGTCGCCAGTGGTCGGCGGAAGGTGCACGTGCCCGTCGACCTGGGACCGGACCGCAGCGACGCACGGATGCACGCCAAGACCGTAGGATCCTACGCAGTGCCGTAGGGGACCGCACCGCCACTTCCCAGCAAATTAGGGACACTGTTGCTCCTGGGGTATCGGCGAGGACCATTCGCAACCGTCTCCATGAAGCTGGGCTACGGTCCCGCACACCGTTAGGCCGTCTTCCGCTCACGCCCCAACATCGTGCAGCCCGCCTCCAGTGGTGTCGCGACAGGCGTGAATGGAGAGACGAATGGAGACGTGTCGTCTTCAGCGATGAGAGTCGCTTCTCCCTTGGTGCCAATGATGGCTGTATGCGTGTTTGGCGCCGTGCAGGTGAGTGCCACAATCAGGACTGCATACGACCGAGGCACACAGGGCCAACACCCGGCATCATGGTGTGGGGAGCGATCTCCTACACTGGCCGTACACCACTGGTGATCGTCGAGGGGACACTGAATAGTGCACGGTACATCCAAACCGTCATCGAACCCATCGTTCTACCATTCCTAGACCGGCAAGGGAACTTGCTGTTCCAACAGGACAATGCACGTCCGCATGTATCCCGTGCCACCCAACGTGCTCTAGAAGGTGTAAGTCAACTACCCTGGCCAGCAAGATCTCCGGATCTGTCCCCCATTGAGCATGTTTGGGACTGGATGAAGCGTCGTCTCACGCGGTCTGCACGTCCGGCACGAACGCTGGTCCAACTGAGGCGCCAGGTGGAAATGGCATGGCAAGCCGTTCCACAGGACTACATCCAGCATCTCTACGATCGTCTCCATGGGAGAATAGCAGCCTGCATTGCTGCGAAAGGTGGATATACACTGTACTAGTGCCGACATTGTGCATGCTCTGTTGCCTGTGTCTATGTGCCTGTGGTTCTGTCAGTGTGATCATGTGATGTATCTGACCCCAGGAATGTGTCAATAAAGTTTCCCCTTCCTGGGACAATGAATTCACGGTGTTCTTATTTCAATTTCCAGGAGTGTATATGTCCTATATATTTAACATATTACACAAGTATTTGTACACATATTTCACATGTACATCTATCGAATTTCGCCCTACAGTTTTATTTTCACGCATTTCAATGTTATGATGTCGTATCTCGTAAACTGTGTGTTGCACAGTGATATAATTTCGCAAGGACATCCAGTGGAATATGTGGGCTGTCTGCAGAATGTGTTGTGAATAGAGTTAGTGGTAAATAAGTAGTAAATAAAAACGTCATGCATAACGCCACAGGTTTTCACGCCTCTCAGTGTTAGCAACACCACATTTCGTGAACTATGTGTCGTACAATAATATATCTGAGCAGGCACGTTCAGCCGCAGATGTGTATATGATCTGCAAAAGCTATTGTGAATGGAGTTAGTAGCAACGAAGTAATAAACGTCGTGCATGAAGCGGTAGATTATCATGCTATCAGTGTTTATGACTTCCTAGCTCCTGAACTAACTGTCTTACAATAATGCGATTTTGCTAGTACGAGGGCAGTTCAATAAGTAATGCAACACATTTTTTTTCTCGGCCAATTTTGGTTGAAAAAACCTGAAATTTCTTGTGGAATATTTTCAAACATTCCCGCTTCGTCTCGTATAGTTTCATTGACTTCCGACAGGTGGCAGCGCTGTACGGAGCTGTTAAAATGGCGTCTGTAACGGATGTGCGTTGCAAACAACGGGCAGTGATCGAGTTTCTTTTGGCGGAAAACCAGGGCATCTCAGATATTCATAGGCGCTTGCAGAATGTCTACGGTGATCTGGCAGTGGACAAAAGCACGGTGAGTCGTTGGGCAAAGCGTGTGTCATCATCGCCGCAAGGTCAAGCAAGACTGTCTGATCTCCCGCGTGCGGGCCGGCCGTGCACAGCTGTGACTCCTGCAATGGCGGAGCGTGCGAACACACTCGTTCGAGATGATCGACAGATCACCATCAAACAACTCAGTGCTCAACTTGACATCTCTGTTGGTAGTGCTGTCACAATTGTTCACCAATTGGGATATTCAAAGGTTTGTTCCCGCTGGGTCCCTCGTTGTCTAACCGAACACCATAAAGAGCAAAGGAGAACCATCTGTGCGGAATTGCTTGCTCGTCATGTGGCTGAGGGTGACAATTTCTTGTCAAAGATTGTTACAGGCGATGAAACATGGGTTCATCACTTCGAACCTGAAACAAAACGGCAATCAATGGAGTGGCGCCGCGCGACCGCTACGGTCGCAGGTTCGAATCCTGCCTCGGGCATGGATGTGTGTGATGTCCTTAGGTTAGTTAGGTTTAAGTAGTTCTAAGTTCTAGGGGACTGATGACCAAAGAAGTTAAGTCCCATAGTGCTCAGAGCCATTTGAACCATTTGGAGTGGCGCCACACCCACTCCCCTACCAAGAAAATGTTTAAAGCCATACCCTCAGCCGGTAAAGTCATGGTTACAGTCTTCTGGGAGGCTGAAGGGGTTATTCTGTTCGATGTCCTTCCCCATGGTCAAACGATCAACTCTGAAGTGTATTGTGCTACTCTTCAGAAACTGAAGGAACGACTTCAGCGTGTTCGTAGGCACAAAAATCTGAACGAACTTCTCCTTCTTCATGACAACGCAAGACCTCACACAAGTCTTCGCACCCGAGAGGAGCTCACAAAACTTCAGTGGACTGTTCTTCCTCATGCACCCTACAGCCCCGATCTCGCACCGTCGGATTTCCATATGTTTGGCCCAATGAAGGACGCAATCCGTGGGAGGCACTACGCGGATGATGAAGAAGCTAAGGATGCAGAACGACGTTGGCTCCGATATCGACCAGTGGAATGGTACCGTGCAGGCATACAGGCCCTCATTTCAAGGTGGCGTAAGGCCGTAGCATTGAATGGAGATTACGTTGAAAAATAGTGTTGTGTAGCTAAAAGATTGAGGAATAATCTGGTGTATTTCAATGCTGAATAAAACAACCCCTGTTTCAGAAAAAAAAATGAGTTGCATTACTTATTGAAATGCCCTCGTACATTCACAGTTATATATGAATACTGTCTGCAAAATGTGTTGAGAAAAAATTGAATAGTAAACAAGTAATAAATGAAAACTTCATGCTTCGTGAGTCAGTTTTACTGCATCAACAGCGAAAAATGCCGTAGGAGATAAAAACTTTTTTCCTGTCATCATTTTTTGGCGGTAGACAGCCAGAAAAATTTTCGTAAAGGTTCGAAATTATGTGTGGCAAGTCTCTTCTCAAATACTTTACTCAAATATGTTGTGGTCCAAATAAAATCTTCTATATAAAGGTTATTGCAGACTAGTTGATCTAACGAACACATTGATCTCATGTAGTGTGATATCTTTGTTGACTCTGAAATCATCAGTCTCTGAGAGTCTGTGTGAGATGGCGAAGAAGATCGGACAGAGGGTGGCAAATCTGGGACTTTCATCCATTTTTAACTATGAACCATGGGCCTTGCCGTTGGTGGGGAGGCTTGCGTGCCTCAGCGATACAGATAGCCGTACCGTAGGTACAACCACAACGGAGGGGTATCTGTTGAGAGGCCAGACAAACGTGTGGTTCCTGAAGAGGGGCAGCAGCCTTTTCAGTAGTTGCAAGGGCAACAGTTTGGATGATTGACTGATCTGGCCTTGTAACAATAACCAAAACGGCCTTTCTGTGCTGGTACTACGAACGGCTGAAGGCAAGGGGAAACTACGGCCGTAATTTTTCCCGAGGGCATGCAGCTTTACTGTATGATTAAATGATGATGGCGTCCTCTTGGGTAAAATATTCCGGAGGTAAAATAGTCCCCCATTCGGATCTCCGGGCGGGGACTACTCAGGAGGATGTCGTTATCAGGAGAAAGAAAACTGTCATTCTACGGATCGGAGCGTGGAATGTCAGATCCCTTAATCGGGCAGGTAGGTTAGAAAATTTAAAAAGGGAAATGGATAGGTTAAAGTTAGATATAGTGGGAATTAGTGAAGTTCGGTGGCAGGAGGAACAAGACTTCTGGTCAGGTGACTACAGGTTTATCAACACAAAGTCAAATAGGGGTAATGCAGGAGTAGGTTTAATAATGAATAGGAAATTAGGAATGCGGATAAGCTACTACAAACAGCATAGTGAACGCATTATTGTGGCCAAGATAGATACGAAGCCCACACCTACTACAGTAGTACAAGTTTATATGCCAACTAGCTCTGCAGATGGCGAAGAAATTGAAGAAATGTATGATGAAATAAAAGAAATTATTCAGATAGTGAAGGGAGACGAAAATTTAATAGTCATGGGTGACTGGAATTCGAGTGTAGGAAAAGGGAGAGAAGGAAACGTAGTAGGTGAATATGGATTGGGGCTAAGAAATGAAAGAGGAAGCCGCGTGGTAGAATTTTGCACAGAGCACAACTTAATCATAGCTAACTCTTGGTTTAAGAATCATGATAGAAGGTTGTATACATGGAAGAACCCTGGAGATACTAAAAGGTATCAGATAGATTATATAATGGTAAGACAGAGATTTAGGAACCAGGTTTTAAATAGTAAGACATTTCCTGGGGCAGATGTGGACTCTGACCACAATCTATTGGTTATGACCTGTAGATTAAAACTGAAGAAACTGCAAAAAGGTGGGAATTTAAGGAGATGGGACCTGGATAAACTGAAAGAACCAGAGGATGTACAGAGTTTTAGGGAGAGCATAAGGGAACAATTGACAAGAATGGGGGAAAGAAATACAGTAGAAGAGGAATGGGTCGCTTTGAGGGATGAAGTAGTGAAGGCAGCAGAGGATCAAATAGGTAAAGAGATGAGGGCTAGTAGAAATCCTTGGGTAACAGAAGAAATATTGAATTTAATTGATGAAAGGAGAAAATATAAAAATGCAGTAAATGAAGCAGGCAAAAAGGAATACAAACGTCTCAAAAATGAGATCGACAGGAAGTGCAAATTGGCTAAGCAGGGATGGCTAGAGGACAAATGTAAGGATGTAGCGGCTTTTCTCACTAGGGGCAAGATAGATACTGCCTACAGGAAAATTAAAGAGACCTTTGGAGAAAAGAGAACCACTTGTATGAACATCAAGAGCTCAGATGGAAACCCAGTTCTAAGCAAAGAAGGGAAAGCAGAAAGGTGGAAGGAGTATATAGAGGGTCTATACAGGGCGATGTACTTGAGGACAATATTATGGAAATGGAAGAGGATGTAGATGAAGATGAAATGGGAGATACGATACTGCGTGAAGAGTTTGACAGAGCACTGAAAGACCTAGGTCGAAACAAGGCCCCCGGAGTAGACAACATTCCATTGGAACTACTGACGGCCTTGGGAGAGCCAGTCCTGACAAAACTCTACCATCTGGTGAGCAAGATGTATGAAACAGGTGAAATACCCTGAGACTTCAAGAAGAATATAATAATTCCAATCCCAAAGAAAGCAGGTGTTGACAGATGTGAAAATTACCGGACAATCAGTTTAATAAGCCACAGCTGCAAAATACTAACATGAATTCTTTACAGACGAATGGAAAAACTAGTAGAAGCCGGCCTCGGGGAAGATCAGTTTGGATTCCGTAGAAATACTGGAACACGTGAGGCAATACTGACCTTACGACTTATCTTAGAAGAAAGATTAAGGAAAGGCAAACCTACGTTTCTAGCATTTGTAGACTTAGAGAAAGCTTTTGACAATGTTGACTGGAATACTCTCTTTCAAATTCTAAAGGTGGCAGGGGTAAAATACAGGGAGCGAAAGGCTATTTACAATTTGTACAGAAACCAGATGGCAGTTATAAGAGTCGAGGGGCATGAAAGGGAAGCAGTGGTTGGGAAGGGAGTAAGACAGGGTTGTAGCCTCTCCCCGATGTTATTCAATCTGTATATTGAGCAAGCAGTAAAGGAAACAAAAGAAAAATTCGGAGTAGGAATTAAAATCCATGGAGAAGAAATAAAAACTTTGAGGTTCGCCGATGACATTGTAATTCTGTCAGAGACAGCAAAGGACTTGGAAGAGCAGTTGAACGGAATGGATGGTGTCTTGAAAGGAGGATATAAGATGAACATCAACAAAAGCAAAACGAGGATAATGGAATGTAGTCGAATTAAGTCGGGTGATGTTGAGGGTATTAGATTAGGAAATGAGACACTTAAAGTAGTAAAGGAGTTTTGCTATTTGGGGAGCAAAATAACTGATGATGGTCGAAGTAGAGAGGATATAAAATGTAGACTGGCAATGGCAAGGAAAGCGTTTCTGAAGAAGAGAAGTTTGTTAACATCGAGTATAGATTTAAGTGTCAGGAAGTCATTTCTGAAAGTATTTGTATGGAGTGTAGCCAAGTATGGAAGTGAAACATGGACGGTAAATAGTTTGGACAAGAGGAGAATAGAAGCTTTCGAAATGTGGTGCTACAGAAGAATGCTGAAGATTAGATGGGTAGATCACATAACTAATGAGGAAGTATTAAATAGGATTGGGGAGAAGAGAAGTTTGTGGCACAACTTGACCAGAAGAAGGGATCGGTTGGTAGGACATGTTCTGAGGCATCAAGGGATCACCAATTTAGTATTGGAGGGCATCGTGGAGGGTAAAAATCGTAGGGGGAGACCAAGAGATGAATACACTAAGCAGATTCAGAAGGATGTAGGTTGCAGTAGGTACTGGGAGATGAAGAAGCTTGCACAGGATGGAGTAGCATGGAGAGCTGCATCAAACCAGTCTCAGGACTGAAGACCACAACAACAACAACATGTGTGTTTGTTGAAATTTGATTATGGTCAAATACATTTACACTCAGACTTGTTCTGCAAGTGTATATGGTGAAACGTGTAAAATGTCAAAGTTAATATAGTGTTTATTTCAAGTCTATTATTGTATCCAGTCAAATTTTTACACAATTGAACGCAATCGTATTATTGATATAAGTGATTTCTGGAATAATCTACAACGATTTCTCGCAAATAATTTAATGTCTTTCTTAACATCGAGAAGATGTAGACCTCAGAAGGTTCATACCCCCACTTTTTACAAGACAATGCGCTGAGCCAACAACAACAACAAGTATTAAGGAGGAGCATATTTTTGACTTCTTTTTATTGCAATAAACAACATAGCCACTGCCTATCTTCAACTCTGTTTTTCAACTTGCAGTAATGTACATATGTTCATCTGTGATGCCAACAGTAATGTCCAGAAACCAATTTGTGTTGAATTAATTACCTTCATGCATATTGGATTGAGGAAAAAGGGTTGTTAAAAAGTTAAGAATGAACTTTAATATAGTGGCAGTGAAAAATGAAATATGTTGACTGAAAGACACCTTTCGAAAACTACATCTCATGATTTTGGTCAAATCAATCCTAAATATCACACAGGAGGAATAACTTCGCCAAACAACAGAGCTCGTACCGTAGGTCAGGCAGCAACAGAAAAGAGGGTGGTGACAGGTAGGGAGACGGATTTTGAAGATGGTGTTTAGTACTGCCGATGCAGGGAATCTCTGTTCTGTGACATGTGCAGACCGACTTGGGGAGTCATCAAGGGACTATTGAAACCCACACCAAGCAGCTAGCGTATGTAGAGAGAGATGTGTATAACACTCAGCACCATTGTTCCTAGCCGGCTAGAGTGACCGAGCGGTTCTAGGTGCTACAGTCTGGAACCGTGCGACCGCAGGTTCGAATCCTGCCTCGGGCATGGATGTGTGTGATTTCCTTAGGTTAGTTATGTTTACGTAGTTCTAAGTTCTATGGGACTGATGACCTCGGAAGTTAAGTCCCATACTGCTCAGAGCCATTTGAAACATTTTGAACCATTGTTCCCTGGCAACTATCTTATGTTCCACTTCCAGGAGACTGTGATCATGGCAAATAAGAACTTGAGCTTAGTTAATATAGTTCTAGCCATCCCTGCTTAGCCATTTTGCACTTCCTGTCGATGTCATTTTTGAGATGTTTGTATTTCTTTCGCCCTACTTCATTTACTTAATTTTTATATTTTCTCCTTTCATGAATTAAATTCAGTATCGCTTGTGTTACCCAAAGATTTCTACTAATCCTCGCCTTTTTACCAACATGATCCTCTGTTGCCTTCACTATTTCATCCCTCAAAGCTACCCATTCTTCATCTACTGTATATCATTCCCCTGTTCTTTTCAATCGTTCCCTAATGCTCTCTCTGAAACTCTCCACAACATCTGGTTCTTTCAGTTTATCCAGGTCCCACCTCCTTAAATTCCCACCTTTTTCCAGTTTCTTCAGTTTTAACCTACAAGTCATAAACAATAAATTGTGGTCGTGTACACATCTGGACCTGGAAATGTATTGCAATTTAAAACGTGGTTCTTAAATCTCTGGCTTACTATTATATAATCTATCTGGAACCTTCCCTTATCACCAGGCCTCTACCATGTATACAACCTTCTTTCATGATTCTTAAACCTAGTTATACTCTATGCGAAGTTCTACCTCCAGGCGGCTTACTCTTCCATTCCTTATACCCAGTTCATTTTCACCTACTAGTTTTTCTTCTCTTCCTTTTCCTACTACCGAATTCCAGTCCCCCAAGACTACTAAATTTTGGTCTCCCTTAACTACCTGAATAATTTCTTTTATTGCATCATACATTTGTTCAATCCCTTCATCATCTGCAGAGCTAATTGGCATATAAACTTGTACTACTGTGGTAGGCGTGGGCTTCGTGTCTATCCTGGCTACGATAATGTGTTCACTACGCTGTTAGTAGTAGCTTATCCGCGTTCCTATTTTTTTATTCATTATTAAACCAACTCCTGCATTAACCATATTTGATTTTGTATTATAACTCTACGTTCACCTGACCAGAAATCTTGTTCCTATTGCTACCGAACTTCACTAATTCCCACAACATCGAACTGTAACCTATCCATTTCCCTTTTTAAATTTTGTAACCTACCTGCCCGATTAAGGGGCCTGACATTCCACGCTCCGATCCGTAGAACGCCAGTTTCCTCCCTGCTGATAAGAACGTCCTCTTGAGTAGTCCCCGCCAGGAGATCAGAATAGGGGACTATATTACCGTCGGGATATTTTATCCAAGAGGACGTTATCATCATTTAATGATACAGTAAAGCTGCATGTCCTCGAAAAAAATTACGGATGTAGTTTCCCCTTGCTTTCAGCCATTAGTAGTACCAGCACAGCAAGGCCGTTTTGGTTGATATTACAAGGCCAGATCAGTCAATTATCCTGACTGTTGCCCCTGCAACTACTGAAAAGTCTGCTGCCCCTTCTCAGGAACCGCACGTTTGTCTAACCTCTCAACATATACCCCTCCGTTGTGGTTGCACCTACGGTACGGCTATCTGTATCGCTGAGGCACGCAAGCCTCCCCACCAACGGAAAGGTCTATGGTTCAAGGGGGGAGGGGGGGCAATCTTAATCCCTTGGAATTTTGATTGTGTGGACACTTGAAATCTTTGGTGTATGCAAGCTACAGTAATGATTCAACACTACAGGAAATCGTCATCCTTGCCTGTCAGTGTAAGTGTAACCAACCTGAAGTTCTTCAGAGAGTGCCTGGTTCCCCAAGACGTCCGATAGAAACGTACCTTAATATAAATGGACACGACACTGAGTGCCTCCATTAGCGATGGCTCACAAGAACAGGTCTTACGTATTAGCAGAGAGATTACATGACAAACTCCACTGTTTCACGGTAACGGAGTGATGTTTGCACATTTGTTTACTGCATTATGTAGGTCGTTCGTAATATCGCACTGCTTGCAGTAGAGGAGATGTGTTTCACGGTAGCGAATATAAACAAGCGCTCATAGCTCTTAAGGTACGCCTTTTAGAGCCAGGTAAAATGGACATTTCTTCTTTTGGTCCATACTACCATTTCTCAAAATATGGAACACTTTTCTAACACAACGCAAAAAAAGAAAGGAAAAAGAACTTGTTGGGACGTTCATTGAGAAGGGAGTACTTGCTACCGGATGCTTTGGAAGGATTGGTTTGTGGGATAAGACTGAGAGGAAGAAGGAGATACAAGATGATAGACGACATAAAGGGAAGAGGAAATTATGCAGACCTGAAGAGGATGGCAGAAGACCGGACAGCCTGGAGAACTACCATGTGAAAACCTGCCTTTTGGCAGAACACTGATAATGATGATTTCTAACACATTGTACAAATGACAGACAACTTCTATAGATCTAGGTAGCTGTTATGTAGAGGGAGTTGGCACAGTTGGGAACGTAAAGTCCATCTGCGCCTTGCAAAATGTTGGCAGCTAACGTCCACCAAAAATTACTGAAATGTAGCTCATGTAAATACATGAGGATATTTGAGTTTGATTGACTGCGTGACAGGCAAACAGTTACTGGATTCATTCACGGCCGACCAGTATCTAGTTGTATCTGTCAACAAAATACAGCGTGTGGACTAGACCCTTTTTTATTGGAGACCTGTAACTTGCAGTTCCGTTGCACTCCTAGATCCTTGCTTATTGGCCCATTGTCGGAAAGTTCACATTTTTCAAAATTTCCCTAAGACAAGAAGGTGTTCTAAACTTCCATTCGCATTTCGTTTCCATTACAAAACCATACAACAAAATGAAATGGATCCACTTTTACTGGCAATTTTAGACTATTAAACTTCGAGATTTTTATTCAGTACATAGCAAATGAACACAACACGCACGTTGTTGTGTTTATTACGTACCGGTACTTTAATATGAAAGCATTTGTCATCGAGGAAATAAAGAAAACAAGTTTGAAACTTTGCGAACTTTTACAAGCAATTAAGGCACTTCCAAAAGTTTTTAGTGTTCTTAACCCAATTCTTGAAAATTTCCACAGCGCTCAAATTTGTTTCTGGCTGCATGTTGTCTGTGGCACTCATTTCCTGTGAAACCCGTTGGTTGCACCTGGTTCGTTATTTCTTTTCTTGTTTCAGATAGGTGCGTATCAAGTCGGAAGCATTTCTGTGAGTACTGAAATTAACAATCACAAAAACGAGACCGAGGTGTCTGCTGTCCTTCTCCGTGGTATGCTCGTTTACTTCGTATCGACTTGTGACAGTTTAAGTGCGGTTCACTTTTATATTAGAAAGAACCTGAATAATCTCGAATATTGCCGAGTCCATTACGGAAATTTCATTTTAGATTGAAATACCATCAACCGAGCATCAGTAATGCAGAGTCTACCATGAGAGAAAGTTCATTATTCCGTCAGGTGATATGGACAGCCAAACAAAATAATATAAACAGTGTGTGTGTGTGTGTGTGTGTGTGTGTGTGTGTGTGTGTGTGTGTGAGTGTGTGTGTGTGTGATTGTATATTAAACCGAGGACCTAGAAACAACAGAGAGGCTTCGTCCCGCCGTAGTCCTCACTGGTTCACAACCCCACAACAGGCCACAGCAGTCCACCCACCTCACCGCCGCCCCACACCGAACCCCGGGTTATTATTGTGCGGTTCGGCTCCCAGTGGACTGACTCTCTCCCCCCTCCCCCCCCCCCCTCTCTTCCCGGGAACGGCTCATATCAGACGAGTGTAACCCCAAATGTTTGCGTGATAGCGGGTACGTGGAGACAGTGTTTGGGCAGCAATCGCCGACACAGTGGAACTGAGGCGGAATAAGGGGAACCAGCTCGCATTCGCCGAGGCAGATGGAAAACCGCCTTAAAAACCATCCACATGCTGGTCGCCACATCGAACCTCGACACTAATCCGCCGGGCGGATTCGTGCCGGTGACCGGCACGTCTTCCCGCTCGGGAAGCAGCCCGTTAGACAGAGCGGCAAATGAACAGTAGTAATGGTTTATTGTTATAAGGGATGCTCAAAAACTTTCCGTCTCAGAGCGTTGCTGCAGCGTGTATGCAACCCAGCACGACTCTGATGCGATTACATAAACACCGACAAGTAGATAAGGGATTGGTGTGGCATTCGTGTCGTCCTGGCAAACTACGACAAGGAGCACTGCTTCCTCATGGTTACGCATCTTACTATATCGCAAATTTCGTAACGCAGAAGTTACACCAACACAAGTGAGAAATACTCGAACACTCACACTACAGTCCTGATGTGTCTCATGCTATTACCACGCCCTAGGTCCCTTAAAAAAGCCTTGTAGGATCTACTAATCCTGTCGAACGATGATGTGCAGCTGTCAGTTAAGGACTTCCTCGCGCAACAGGACACGAAATTTTACCAAACGGGTATTTTCAACCTGGTGTGTCAGTGGTATGACTGTCTCAATGCTCACGGCGATTTTGCCTAATTGGCATGCCGATTGCGGACTGTACGGCCTTCGAACGCAAACTTTTTGATCGCCCTTTATGCAAGCGATTCTATCTTTATCTCTTAGCTTTTTACTGTTTCTTACGTTAAAATTTTTTGTAACAGTTCACAATAACTTAAATAAGGTAATTAATGTGCTAGTCGAAATCGGTAGTAAACGAAGGAACTGGAACTGTGAACACCTAAATACACTACCTGGCAAAGAAAAATTAAGCTCCCAGAAGGGCAGGGGAAACGAAATGAAACTTCACCTGTTGAGATGGTATGTAATTTTATTTTAGTGACTGCCAAATCGAGACACATTTACAAAGAACTACCCTATATGAGCCCACATATCAGTATGGCATTGCACCCCCTCTCCCTGGGATGTTTGCATTGATTAGAATGGGAAGGTTTTCATAGAGCCATTGCATCATCTGTTGAGTCTATCATGCCCACAGTCGTAACTGGTCGCCGACCTCCTGTCTGAGGGACTGGGATGGAGTTGACGTCCGAGATGATGGCACACGTGATCTATCGGCAACAGATCTGGGGATCTTGCTGGCTCAGCATCACGCAAACGGTTTTTGAGACACTGTAAGCAGTGTGTCAGGATTCTCCATCACATTGAAAACAATATAGTCAACTTAACGCTATTTTTTACATTGTGTAAGCACTCATATATCGAGAGTAACAATGTGAGGGCGAAACATGGGAGAGCGGTTATAAGCATTGTTGTGAGACTAGGTCTGTCTGCGAGAGTGGAAGTAGCAGTTCCGGTCGAGAGCTCGGATCTACCCTCACGTCGGTGATGGCAGATCCTACCAAACTCAAGGCCTGATTTCATTTATATAGCCAGGAGAGATTTAGATGGCTTAACTACGCTTGAAGATGGAATTCAAGGTAAAATTCGCCAGCATCGCGCAAAAGCAATTGCAGGGTTAGGATCGTGATTGTTAGTCCGAGTTTGCAATAATCCCATGTTTTGCTTGTCAGTTAAAGAAGCCTTCTTATCCTCCAAATAATAATACTTTTTCTCCACATCTAATTAAGAAATAAATACTGTGGTTATTAAATGTTATTGTAACTTTGAAATTGAAATAATTTGTTAATCTGGCACTCAGCCATTATTGACGCCTATGTCATTGTCATGATGATTCTGAAGTTTTAAATAGATATAATTTATGAAATCCCTTCTCACAAGTTATTTAGTAGTTAACAAGACCCAAGCAAACTCCTTATCATTAAATTCATTCTTAGTAACAATAATCTTTAGCCGCTGCTGCTGCTGCATGCTGCTGCGTATTGCTGTAAATCACATGGAAAGTACAAAACAGGGCCAAAACAGAGACACTGACACACCACAACATGTCATGTACTCTAATCCAGTAAATTCCGTTGCGCACGTCAGATTCTATATCACTTGCAAATTTTTATTCAAAACGCAGTCAGATAGCTTAGGTATTCATTGCTACAGGTTCATTTGTTCCTGTAGTTTTTCATCTTCAAATGCGCAGTTCAGATAGCTTATCCAGATGTTAGTTTTTAAGTCTTTGATGTAACTATCTGTTGAGGGCTTAACGGACAGTGAAACTGACAGCCATACAACACGCACACAGAGTTTTGCAGGTTAGATTCCGTCTACTGATAGCTCAGGTTGCTTATCGAGTCCATTTTCACAGACGAACATAGGTAATACTGGTTGTAGCTACGTTACATGTCAGTAGCATATACGTTACACGTGCCATGCGCAGACTAGCATTGTTCTGTTGAAACATAGCATCACGACACTGTCGCATGAGAGGTAACACTTGAAGATGCAGGATGTCCGTCACTTACTGTTGTGCCCTCACAGTTCCCTCAGTCACTACCAGCCATGACTTGAAGTCATAGCTCAGCCAAGAGTAACACAGCTGTAACTTTCCTAAACAATGGAAGAATAGAACCGCTCTCCACAGGTCGTCGCCATACTCGCAGACGACGATCACTCCGCGGTAGTACAGAACCGCGATTCGTCGCTGAATTCAATCGATACCATTCGTCAGGAGCCCATTGTTCCAAACACAGACGTTTATGTTGTATAGACAGCAGCCTACGCATGGGGCGGTTGTTTCCCAGCCCGGCTGCTGATTGCTCTAGGTCACTGGTGCCAGATGACATAGAAAGTTGCAGGGAGTCCATTATTTGTCCTCGGATGGCAAGCGCAGATCTAAAGGAGTTACGATGCGCTTGGTGAACAGTACGGCCCTCCAGCCTTATGGTGGTTAGGCGCAGTCGACCGGAACCCTGACGATGAGTATGCCTGCCTTCACGTTCCCATGCAGTCCTAGATCGGGCCACTTTTACATCCGAATGCTGCAAAAATCTCGATATGGTACGATTCGTCTAGCCTGTCAAACGGAGGCCCCTTTTAAAGGCCTTTAAAGCCGTCTGTTACGACTGCGCGGCATCTCCGTATCTTTTACAGTGATCGCGCAGCATCTGATGCTGTTCACACCCGATATATATCTTACCAGGCCTGGTAACAACACTGACACGAATAACACTAATGCACTCTGGTAGCCGTTCTACGTGTTGCAGAAAATTTCAACTCTAATCATTTACATACCCGCCGATGGTAAGTATACCAAGTTACGCTGATATCCGACCGTGTCTTCTGAGTGCGTCAGTTTTTTTCTTAGGCAGTGTGTTTTACATCTGCGAAGATGCATTTTCTTTACGAACGAATCGAAGGCAAAATGACTATTTGTTATCAACGGACTGAAGGTAGGAAAATCAGACGGCTTCTACTGTCAGTGTTTTGAAATCTTCCATCGGACAGAAATCTTAGTCACGAAAATAAAGGTAAGAATGCGGTATCCTTACACAAATATCGGTTATACGATAAATAGTGTCAATTTAAAGGTTGTCGATTCAGCTGCATGCCTAATAATTTCAATTACGAACAATTAAATCGGAACCATCAGGCAAAAAATGTTGTGGAAAGGGCTAACCAAAGACAGCGTTTCATTGGCAGAACACTTCGAGTACAGAACAAATCCACTAAAAAAGACTGCCTATACTACGCTTTTCCGTCTTCTGTTAAAATATTGCTGCGCGGTATGGGATTCTTACAGGGTAGGAGTGATCGAGGACAAAGGATGGCAACTAGTTTTGTATTATCGTGAAACAGAGGCGGGAGTGTCATGGATATCATACGTGAATTAGGGACAATCGTTAAAACATAGGCGTCTTTCGTTGCGACGAAATCTTTCAACAAAACTTAAATCACCAACTTTGTTCTCCGAATGCAAAAACGGCATCTACACGGGGAGAAATGACCATCGTAAAAAATAAGAGAAAGACTTAGATGTTCATTTCTCCTTCATGCTATTCGAGAGTGAACCACTCGCGAAACAGTGTGAAAGCGGTTCTGCGCAACCTCTATCAAGTACTTACATGTAAACTGTAGAGAAGTGATGTCGGTGTAAAAGTACAATGTACATGTTCTCATTTGCAAGTAGGCTACACCTGTCTTGCAGTTTCTCCCTTGGGTAATTTCTTTCTGGTGTTCTTGTTGTTTGTTCGAGAGAATTTGATCAGCTTTAGCAACGGGCCTGGTATGGACGCAATACTTTGGTTAGATATTGCTAAATGTTTGTCGTATTGAAGTGCATTCCCTGCAGTTTCCTTGGACTTAAAACCAGCTACCAATCACCCCGTAATTGACGATTTTTTGCAGGTGTCTATGAGCAGTCAATACTTATTACATTCTCTCTATGAATATTAAAATTGAATATTACTGCCACTGTACTATAAACTACTATTACCTCTTTATTCCCCCCTAAAGCTATAAATAAACGTACACGGGATGAATAGTAACGGATCTGCAGAACCGGCTAGCACTTTAATGTAGTGTCATGGTGTCGAACTACAACACGCGACGGATTATCTAGGAAACCAAAGTCTATAGAATTGCACTTCCTGTCGCCCTTACTACAGGCATCGTGGCACAGGATCCAAAGCTAACAAAGCATGGCATCCCAGATGTGTCCAGCAGGCATGTTTCTCAAGTATTAATACCATTCTGAAACAATTCTACAGTGGTTGGTGATGAACAGTCAGATGGCACAGGTTACCTGCAGGATGCTGCAGGTAAACAGATCGATGCGTCTGATCGGACAGTGTATTCCTGTCACATAACCACTAAGATACTGTGCCAGATGTACCGTGGTTCCTAGTTGCTCCCATGTAAGCATTCCCAATTGGGAAAACTTCGACTACATTCCTGAATTGTATACTGTTGTCAACCGAGTTATTGTTTTCGACGTCCTCGTAGTCTTACATCTTCATATGTCATTGTATGTTTAACCTTACAGCCGACCGCGATGGTCTCGCGGTTCTAGGCGCGCAGTCCGGAACCGTGCGACTGCTACGGTCGCAGGTTCGAATCCTGCCTCGGGCATGGATGTGTGTGATGTCCTTCGGTTAGTTAGGTTTAAGTAGCTCTAAGTTCTAGGGGACTAATGACCACAGCAGTTGAGTCCCATAGTGCTCAGAGCCATTTGAACCATTTTAACCTTACAAGCACAGGCTTCAATTCTCTGTGCTTTAAGTGTCCAACGGTGCTGTACATGCGACCATTCCAATCTCTACCTTCCGTTGTCCAGTGAGCTGAGATACACGCGTGGTGTGTCCTAATACCACGGCAATGATTCTGTATGGTATAGCTACTCACGAGCTTTATGTATTTGTCACATTTTTTCCTTCAGCATTGAACTGGCGAGTGCGGGTGATTAGCTACACTACCGCTCGTAAATCGCTGTTACAGTTGAGGATAGCCGACGTCGAGTCCTATCTACTACAAGTCATTGCCCATGACAGTACACTTTGGTGATAGTGATTTTACTCGCGATGAGTAGTTTATCTTGCCGCGAAATTGAAGTAGGTAGTTTCTGTGAGTTAGTATGGGCAGAGGTCACTGTTGGCAACCAGAATAAAATAATAATTGGATCCTTTTACCGCCTCCCAATCTAGATGATACAATTTCTGAAAGGCTCAAAGAAAACTTGAGTTTGATTTCAAACACGTATCCAACTTATACGATTATTGTTGGTGGTGACTTTAATTTACCCTCGATATGTTAGCGAAAATATATGTTTAATTCCGGCGGTACGCATAAAACAAAATTGTACTAAACTCATTCTCTGAAAATTATTTCAAGCAATTTGTTCGTGAGCTCAAGGGAATAGTAAACGGTTGTGGAAACACACTTGACCTCTTAGCAACAAATAATCCTGAGTTAATAACGAGCATCAAAACGGGTACAGGGATTAGTGAACACAGGGTTGTCGTAGTGAGACTGAATATTGTAGCCCCCAATCCTCCAAAAATAAACGAAAAATATACTTATTCAAAAAATCAGCTATAAATTCAACTGATGCCATCCTGAGAGACAATCTCCACTCCTTCCAAATTAACAATGTAAGTGTAGACCAGATGTGACTTGTATTCAAAGAAATAGTATCTGCACCAATTGAGAGATTTACACCATATAAATTAACGAACGACGGAGCTGATCCTCCTTGGTAAACAAAACGGGTTAGAAAACTGTTGCAGAAACAACCAAAAAAGCATGTCAAATTAAAACAGACGCAAGATCTCAAAGATTGGTGATCTTTTACAGAAGCTCGAAATTTAGCGCGGACTTTAATGTGAGATGCTTATAATAGTTTCCACAACCAAACTTGGTATCGAAACATGGCTGAGAATCCAAAGAGATTCTTGTCGTATGTGAAGTATGCTAGCGGCAACACACAATCAATGCCTTCTCTGCGCGATAACAATGGAGATACTATCGCAGACAGTGCTGCCAAAGCAGAGCTGCTAAACACAGCCTTCCGAAATGCGTTCACAAAAGATGACGAAGTAAATATTCCAGAGTTCGAATAAAGAACAGCTGCCAACAAGAGTAACGTAAAAGTAGATATCCTCGGAGTAGTGAAGCAACTTAAATCAATAAAAGCAAGTCTTCTGGTCCAGACTGCATTCCAATTAGGTTCCTTTCAGAATATTCTGATGCAGTATATACAACCGTTAACTCGATGAAAATCCGTACCCAAAGACTGGAAAGCTGCACAGGTTACACCAATATTCAAGAAAGTTAGTATGAGTAATCCATTGAATTACAGACCCATATCATTAACGCTGATATGCAACAGGATTTTGGATCATATATTGTGTTCGAATATTATGAATTACCTCGAAGAAAACGGGCTACTGACACGCAGCCAACACGGATATAGAAAACATCCTTCTTGTGAAACACAACTACTTCTTTATTCGCATTAAGTATTAGGTGCTATTGACAAGGGATTTCAAATTGATACCGTACTTCTGGATTTCCTGAAGGCTTTTGACACTGCACCGCACATGCGGCTTGCAGTGAAATTGCATGATTATGGCATGTCGTCTCAGTTATGTGACTGGATTCGTGATTTCCTGTCAGAGAGGTCACAGATCGTAGTAATTGACGGAAAGTCATCGAGTAAAACAGAAGTGATATTTCTGGCGTTCCCCAAGGCAGTCTTATACTCCCTTTGCTGTTCCTTATCTATATAAACGATTTGGAAGACAATCGGATCAGCCGTCTTAGGGTGTTTGCAAATGATGTTGTCGTTTATCGATTAATAAAGTCATCAGAAGATCAAAACAAATTGCAAAACGATTTAGAAAAGATATCTTTATGGTGCGAAAATTGGCAGTTGACTCTAAATAATGAAAAGTGTGAGGTCATCAGCATGAATGCTGAAAGGAATTCCGTTAAACTTCGGTTACACGATAAATCAGTCATATCTAAAGGCCGTAAATTCAAAAACATCTAGGAATTACAATTACGAACAACTTAAATTGGAAGAAGCACATAGCGAATGTTTTGGGGAAGGCTAACCAAATACTGCGTTATCTTGGTAGGACATTTAGAAAGAGAAAAAAAATGAAATGATTATGTGGCATTGTTGGCCGGGAAGTTTGGCCGCCGTATTGCAAGTCCTTTGTAGTTGACGCCGCTTCGGCGACTTGCTAGTCAATGATAATGAAAAACACAGAACACCCAGTCATCAGGAGGCAGAGAAAATCCATGACCCTGCCGGGAATCGAACCCGGGTCCCCATACGCAGGAAGCGAGATCGCTACCGCAAGACCACGGGCTACAAAGATTTAGAAAGTGCAACAGATCTACTAAGGAGGCTTCTTACTCTACGCTTGTCCGTCCTCTTTTAGAATAGTGCTGCGCGGTGTGGGATCCTTGCCGGGTAGGATTGACGGAGTATATCAAATGGTTCACATGGCTCTGAGCACTATGGGACTTAACATCTGAGGTCATCAGTTCCCTAGACTTAGAACTACATAAACCTAACTAACCTAAGGACATCACACACATCCATGCCCGAGGCAAGATTCGAACCTGCGACAGTAGGAGCAGCGCGGGAAAAACGAGCACCTAATTTTTCTGTGCGAGCCCTGATTTCTCTTATTTTATCGTGATGATCATTTCTCCCCATGTAGGTGGGTGCCAACAGAATGTTCTCGCAATCGGGGGAGAAAACTTGTGACTGAAATTTCAAGAAAAGACCCCGTCACAACGAAAAATGCCTTTGTTTTAATGATTGCCACTCCAATTCACGTATTATGTGTTTGGCATTATCTGCCCTACTTCGCGATAGTAAAAAACGAGCTGCCCTTCTTCGTACTTTTCCGATGTCATCCGTCAGTCCCATCTGATGCGGATCCCACAGCGCACAGCAATACTCCAGAATAGGGCGGACAAGCGTGGTGTAAGCAGTCTCTTCAGAGTCAATTGCCACTTTTCGCACCAAACAGATATCTTATCTAAATCATTTTTCAATTCGTTTTGGTCATCTCATGACTTTACAATACGGTAAATGATAGCATCATCTGCAAACAATCTAAGCCTTCTACTGAGATTGTCTCCTATGCCGTTAATATAGATCAGGAGCAATAGAGGACCTGTAACACTTTCTTGGAGAACGCCGGATATTATTTATGTTTTACTCGATAACTTTCCATCTATTACTACGAACTGTGAACTTTCTGACAGGAAATCACGAATCCAGTCGTATATTCCATAGGCACGCAGTTTGGTTCGAAGACGTTTGTGAGGAACGGTGTCGAAAGCCTTTTGGAAATCTAAAAATATGGAATCAATTTGACATTGCTTGTCAATAGCACTCATTACTTCACGAGTATAAAGAGCTTTTTGTGCTTCGAGAAAACTATATTTTTTGAATCCGTGTTGACTATGTGTCAATAAATCGTTTTCTTTGAAGTACTTCATCTTGTTCGAATACAGTATAAGTTCCAAAACCCTACTGCAAATCGACGTTAGTGATATGGGCCTGTAATTCAAGGGATTACTCCTATTTCACTGTTTGGATACTGGTGTGACTTGAGCAATTTCCAGTCTTTCTGTACGGATCTTTCTGTTAGCGAGCGGCTGCATATAATTGCTAAATATGGAGCTATTGTATCAGCATACTCTGAGAAGAACCTGACTGGTATACAATCTGGACCGGAAACCTTGCTTTTATTAAGTGATTTAAGCTGTTTTGCGACACCGAGGAGATCTATTTCTATGTTTCTCATCTTGGCAGTTGTTCTAGATTGGAATTCAGGAATATTTACTTCTTCTTCTTTGGTGAAGGAGATTCGGAAAATCGTTTTTAATAAATCTGCTTTAGTGGCACTGTCATCAGTGACTTCACCGTTGTTATCGTGCAGTGAAGATATTGATTGTGTCTTGCCACTGGTGTGCTTTATTTATACCAGAATCTCTTTGGGTTTTCTGCCAGATTCCGAGACAGAGTTTCATTGTGGAAATTATTGAAAGCATCACACATTGAAGTACGCACTATATTTTGAACTTCTACAAAATTGTGCACGTCTTGGGGATTTTGCGTTTTTTAAATTTGGCATGCTATTTTCGTGCTTCTGCAACAGCGTTTTGTGTACCATCACTTATTAATTTATGTGGTATATATCTCTCAATTGTTGTCAATACTATCTCTTTGAAATCATTCCACAACTTTTCTACGCTTACAAGATCAGATCGGAAGGAGTGCAGACAGTCTCTTAAAAAGGCGTTCAGAGAATTTTTATCAGTTTTTTTAATAGATATACTTTGCGTTTCGTTCTGATGGTTGTAGGAGTTACGGTATTCAGCCTAGCAGCTATTGCCTTGTGGTCACTAATCCCTGTATTCGTCACGATACTCACTATTTTTCCAGGACTATTTGTTGCTCAGAGGTCAAGTATGCTTTCGCAACTATTTACGCTTCGAGTGGGCTCATTAACTAATTGTTCAAAATAATTTTCTGAGGAAGCATTCAGTACAATTTCAGATGACGTTTTATGTCAGCTGCCGGCTTTAAACATATAATTTTTCCAGCATATCGAGGGCATATTAAAGTCACCACCGACTATAATTCCATGAGTGGGGTGCCTATTTGAAATGAGACTCAAATTTTCTTTGAACTGTTCAGCAACTATATCTTCTGAGTCGGGGGGGGGGGGGGGGTCGGTTAAACGACCAAATTAATAGTTTAGTCCGATTGTCAAGTATAACCTCTACCCATACTATTTCGCAGGAAATATCTACTTCAATTTCACTACAAGGCAAACTACTTCTGAGAGCAATAAATACTCCACCACCAATTGTATTTAATCTATCCTTTCTTAACACTGTTAGATCGTTATAAAAAATTTCTGCTGAGCTTATTTCCGGCTTTAGCCAGCTTTCTGTACCTATAAATATTTGAGCTTCAGTGGTTTCTATTATGGCTTGGAGCTCTGATTCTTCCCCAACACAGCTATGACAATTTACAATACCGATCGTTTCTACAACTAACTTACTGTGTTTTACCTGCCCCCTTTTAGACGGACGCCCTTTCTGTGGTTCCCTGAGGCCTTCTAATTTAATAATAAGTTTCACGTGGAGGTCAGCCTGATACATTGACCACACAGCTGGCCCACTAGAAGACGAAGCTGTCCTCTCAGTCGATGGTCGCGGACCGTGTTGAGCGGCCCTGTGCTCGGCCACAATCAGAAGAGCGGTTGCAGCGGCGTAGCGAAACATTTCTGGGCGTGGCTACACCGGTGTCGCTCTTTCTCCGATGTTGCTTGCAGTAAGTATCTTTCCTTCTGGACGCGTTGGATGTACCGTCCCTACATTGGAACCACGCTCTTCGGACGACACCTCAGGAACAACATTTGTCCCACCAGTGAAGCATTCTAGCATATTGCCATAGCCAGCCATCGAAATACTGTGCGATAGAAATATGTAATCGACAACACGTTGGACATACAGAAAAAAGTTGGTAATTTGTCACACCCCTGCCGGCCGAAGTGGCCGTGCGGTTAAAGGCGCTGCAGTCTGGAACCGCAAGACCGCTACGGTCGCAGGTTCGAATCCTGCCTCGGGCATGGATGTTTGTGATGTCCTTAGGTTAGTTAGGTTTAACTAGTTCTAAGTTCTAGGGGACTAATGACCTCAGCAGTTGAGTCCCATAGTGCTCAGAGCCATTTGAACCATTTTTTTGTCACACCCAGTGCATATAAACAGTTTTTATGCAACTACATTAATTCTAAGCAAAAACCACTGCAAAAAAGCTCTATAAAAGTGTTTCAGTGCCCTTACCTATGGGTTTCATGCAACCCACAATGACTGCAAAAACCGCACTCGAGATTTTCATAATCTCTCGCTCACTATATGCAAACTAATCCAACAGAAAAAATGGACCAGACTTCTTTGCAGGAAATTAATGTAGTTAAATTTTGAACTGGGACACATTTTAGATGGTGGCCAGGGTTTCCGATTTATTCAAGAAAAACCCGTTTGAGGTCACTTTTGTACGTTCTACTTGAATAATTCGAAGACTACATCCTCTAGATTAGATTAGATTCAGTTTTCGTTCCACAGACCCAAAAAATTTGATGATTCCCTTGGGTGTGGAACATCTCAGAAAGTATAACATAAGAACATAAAACATTTTAATATAATACTTACTACCCTTTTCATTTGTCAGGAGATAGTCGAAATAGGTTAATACAATGCAGTAAACTGAACAGGTAATATTTACAGAATTAACATGCTGTCAGAATGAAACATTGTTATGCACTATTAATAAACGTATCCTATTACAAAATTTAGCTACATTAACTTTCCTAGAAAAAGATCCTGTTCGTTTGTTATGCAAGACTAATTGTTCACAGGTAGCAAGCGAGAGAATATGAATATCTTGCATGTGTTATCTGAAGGCGTTGCGGGTTGCATAAAACCCATAGGTAGGAACGATGACTGTGCCTGTAGTTTCAAGCGACACTGACAGAGAGCAGGAAGCGCAGTGATTCAGAAACGCGACAACTAAATGCAGAACTGAAGAGGTCGATAGTGCCCGTTTCCCTCTCCACAACCTGTCCATGCTTAGCACAATGTCACATCATGCCAACTGCTAGTAAAGTTCAGAAGTTAATATTCTGAACCAGGCAGGTTCTGGGCTAAATGGGAATGAGATCTTCCGTTTTAATTAAGGGAAGACCTCAACACAGTAAACAGTAGTATAGTACAGCGAAGGGACCAGGCCGATGTTCTATTTCGTTCAGTACTTCTTTCCTCAGTTGCGCAAAGAGCCCAAGGATGAGCACCATGTTGTAAGAATGGGTTATTTTTTTCGAGTGCGTTATTTATATGCTGAATGATTTTTGTTCTCGTATCGTTGTATGTAATTAAACCATCATTCAAGAGCGTAACTCTCGTAGATGATTCAAATTTCTGCCGGGAAAGATCAACATATGTGAAGCGGAACATCTTTGAAGAACTGACCGTGCTAAAGGAAGCAATTTCTCACTTCTCAAATGTGTCACAACGACGTCACAGAATTTCAAAAATTTGTGTCAGTAATCTGTATTACTAAACGGCTATCCTTGTTCATAGCCGTTTAGTAATACAGATTACTGACACAAATTTTTGAAATTCTGTGACGTCGTTGTGACACATTTGAGAAGTGAGAAATTGCTTCCTTTAGCACGGTCAGTTCTTCAAAGAGGTTCCGCTTCACATATGTTGATCTTTCCCGGCAGAAATTTGAATCATCTACGAGAGTTACGCTCTTGAATGATGGTTTAATTACATACAACGTCCCCCCCATGAACCATGGACCTTGCCGTTGGTGGGGAGGCTTGCGTGCCTCAGCGATACAGATAGCCGTACCGTAGGTACAACCACAACGGAGGGGTATCTGTTGAGAGGCCAGACAAACGTGTGGTTCCTGAAGAGGGGCAGCAGCCTTTTCAGTAGTTGCAGGGGCAACAGTCTGGGTGATTGACTGATCTGGCCTTGTAACAATAACCAAAACGGCCTTGCTGTGCTGGTACTGCGAACGGCTGAAAGCAAGGGGAAACTACGGCCGTAATTTTTCCCGAGGGCATGCAGATTTACTGTATGATTAAATGATGATGGCGTCCTCTTGGGTAAAATATTCCGGAGGTAAAATAGTCCCCCATTCGGATCTCCGGGCGGGGACTACTCAAGAGGATGTCGTTATCAGGAGAAAGAAACCTGGCGTTCTACGGATCGGAGCGTGGAATGTCAGATCCCTTAATCGGGCAGGTAGGTTAGAAAATTTGAAAAGGGAAATGGATAGGTTAAAGTTAGATATAGTGGGAATTAGTGAAGTTCGGTGGCAGGAGGAACAAGACTTCTGGTCAGGTGACTACAGGGTTATAAATACAAAGTCAAATAGGGGTAATGCAGGAGTAGGCTTAATAATGAATAGGAAAATAGGGACGCGAGTAAGCTACTACAAACAGCATAGTGAACGCATTATTGTGGCCAAGATAGATACGAAGCCCACGCCTACTACAGTAGTACAAGTTTATATGCCAACTAGCTCTGCAGATGACGAAGAAATTGAAGAAATAAAAGAAATAAAAGAAATAAAAGAAATTATTCAGATAGTGAAGGGAGACGAAAATTTAATAGTCACGGGTGACTGGAATTCGAGTGTAGGAAAAGGAAGAGAAGGAAACGTAGTAGGTGAATATGGATTGGGGCTAAGAAATGAAAGAGGAAGCCGCCTGGTAGAATTTTGCACAGAGCACAAATCAATCATAGCTAACACTTGGTTTAAGAATCATGAAAGAAGGTTGTATACATGGAAGAACCCTGGAGATACTAAAAGGTATCAGATAGATTATATTATGGTAAGACAGAGATTTAGGAACCAGGTTCTAAATTGTAAGACATTTCCAGGGGCAGATGTGGCCTCTGACCACAATCTATTGGTTATGACCTGTAGATTTAAACTGAAGAAACTGCAAAAAGGTGGGAATTTAAGGAGATGGGACCTGGATAAACTGACTAAACCAGAGGTTGTAGAGGGTTTCAGGGAGAGCATAAGGGAACAATTGACAGGAATGGGGGAAAGAAATACAGTAGAAGAAGAATGGGTAGTTTTGAGGGATGTAGTAGTGAAGGCAGCAGAGGATCAAGTAGGTAAAAAGACGAGGGCTAGTAGAAATCCTTGGGTAACAGAAGAAATATTGAATTTAATTGATGAAAGGAGAAAATATAAAAATGCAGTAAATGAAGCAGGCAAAAAGGAATACAAACGTCTCAAAAATGAGATCGACAGAAAGTGCAAAATGGCTAAGCAGGGATGGCTAGAGCACAAATGTAAGGATGTAGAGGCTTATCTCACTAGGGGTAAGATAGATACTGCCTACAGGAAAATTAAAGAGACCTTTGGAGATAAGAGAACCACTTGTATGAACATCAAGAGCTCAGATGGAAACCCAGTTCTAAGCAAAGAAGGGAAAGCAGAAAGGTGGAAGGAGTATATAGAGGGTCTATACAAGGGCGATGTACTTGACGACAATATTATGGAAATGGAAGAGGATGTAGATGAAGATGAAATGGGAGATACGATACTGCGTGAAGAGTTTGACAGAGCACTGAAAGACCTGAGTCGAAACAAGGCCCCCGGAGTAGACAACATTCCATTAGAACTACTGACGGCCTTGGGAGAGCCAGTCCTGACAAAACTCTACCATTTGGTGAGCAAGATGTATGAAACAGGCGAAATACCCTCAGACTTCAAGAAGAATATAATAATTCCAATCCCAAAGAAAGCAGGTGTTGACAGATGTGAGAATTACCGAACAATCAGTTTAATAAGCCACAGCTGCAAAATACTAACACGAATTCTTTACAGACGAATGGAAAAACTAGTAGAAGCCGACCTCGGGGAAGATCAGTTTGGATTCCGTAGAAATACTGGAACACGTGAGGCAATACTGACCTTACGACTTATCTTAGAAGGAAGATTAAGGAAAGGCAAACCTACGTTTCTAGCATTTGTAGACTTAGAGAAAGCTTTTGACAATGTTGACTGGAATACTCTCTTTCAAATTCTGAAGGTGGCAGGGGTAAAATACAGGGAGCGAAAGGCTATTTACAATTTGTACAGAAACCAGATGGCAGTTATAAGAGTCGAGGGACATGAAAGGGAAGCAGTGGTTGGGAAGGGAGTAAGACAGGGTTGTAGCCTCTCCCCGATGTTATTCAATCTGTATATTGAGCAAGCAGTAAAGGAAACAAAAGAAAAATTCGGAGTAGGTATTAAAATCCATGGAGAAGAAATAAAAACTTTGAGGTTCGCCGATGACATTGTAATTCTGTCAGAGACAGCAAAGGACTTGGAAGAGCAGTTGAACGGAATGGATGGTGTCTTGAAGGGAGGATATAAGATGAACATCAACAAAAGCAAAACGAGGATAATGGAATGTAGTCAAATTAAATCGGGTGATGCTGAGGGTATTAGATTAGGAAATGAGACACTTAAAGTAGTAAAGGAGTTTTGCTATTTGGGGAGCAAAATAACTGATGATGGTCGAAGTAGAGAGGATATAAAATGTAGACTGGCAATGGCAAGGAAAGCGTTTCTGAAGAAGAGAAATTTGTTAACATCGAGTATAGATTTAAATGTCAGTAAGTCATTTCTGAAAGTATTTGTATGGAGTGTAGCCATGTATGGAAGTGAAACATGGACGGTAAATACTTTGGACAAGAAGAGAATAGAAGCTTTCGAAATGTGGTGCTACAGAAGAATGCTGAAGATTAGATGGGTAGATCACATAACTAATGAGGAGGTACTGAATAGGATTGGGGAGAAGAGGAGTTTGTGGTACAACTTGACCAGAAGAAGGGATCGGTTGGTAGGACATGTTCTGAGGCATCAAGGGATCACCAATTTAGTATTGGAGGGCAGCGTGGAGGGTAAAAATCGTAGGGGGAGACCAAGAGATGAATACACTAAGCAGATTCAGAAGGATGTAGGTTGCAGTAGGTACTGGGAGATGAAGAAGCTTGCACAGGATAGAGTAGCATGGAGAGCTGCATCAAACCAGTCTCAGGACTGAAGACCACAACAACAACATCCTTGTTCATAGGATCAGTTTCATGTCCCATATCTAAAGACTGTGAGGGCAACAAAGCCTCAATTTTCAATATTTCTCATAACTATTGGCCGAATTTTCAAAATTTAAAATGCTGTCGTAATCTACCAATCAAGAGGTATAGAATTATAGAAAAAATTCAACAAAATCGGACAAGTATTGCAGTTAGGAATTGTATGTAGGTGTTGAAGCAGCATAAATCGCCGCGCGAAAATACCCAGCGTATATTCATCCAGTATTCGTGAATGAAATCAGTTAGTGGCTTGGAACAAACTTCACATATAAGTGCTAACCTTATGAAACTTTTATCGGTGCCAACTCACATAAAAAGATGTAATGAAAACTTTTATCGCTTACTACATTTTCGCTGCTCATGAAATAAAACCTCAGCAGCAGGCGTGACTTTTCAGTTTATTACTTCTTTACTTCTAACTATATTCGCATCACATTTTCATCATACCACTAAATGTGCCTGCAAAATTGTATTGTAAGTAGGCTGTTTAGGTTTACATGTTGGTAACGCCATGTAGCGCTCTATATGAAAATCACTGACTGCAATGTGCAGTCTGTGGCTGGTTTGCATTGTTGGAATTTTTTTCTATTGTAGTGTTGGGCAGTTGGGTGTGAACAGCGCGTAGCGTAGCGCAGTTGGAGGTAAGCCTCCAGAATTGGTGGATGTGGGGAGAGAGATGCCAGAATTTTGAGAGGTTACTATGAGCAGACGATCTGGACGTGTGCCCGTCAGAAAAAGGAAATTTCTTTAATTGGATGTCACAAAATTATATATATATATTATGATTTTTGAACCATATTAAGGTAAATACATTGTTTGTTCTCCATCAAAATCTTTCATTTGCTAACTATGCCTATCAGTAGTTAGTGCCTTCAGTAGTTAGAATCTTTTATTTAGTTGGCAGTATTGGCGCTCGCTGTAGTTTGAACAACGAAGATTTTTGTGAGGTAAGTGATTCATGTAAGGTATAGGTTATTGTTAGTCAGGGCCATTCTTTTGTAGGGATTACTGAAAGTCAGACTGCGTTGCGCTAAAAATATTGTGTCAGTTTAGTGTTGATCAGAGTAAGTAAAGAGAGAAATGTCTGAGTAGGTTCAGTTCTGCTCACCTGTTTGAATATCAAATAATGTAAAAAGTTTATCAGCACAGTCATTTATAATTTTTCTAAGGGGATGTTACAATATAACTGTACAAATATAGTTCAGGAGATATGACGTCATAAAATTGAGATGGGTTAAAAAGTAACTTTTGCTTAAAACGGAGTACAAAGTACCCCGATTATACCCATTCAGTGTCAGATAGTGAGAGCATTTACCTACTTCCAACAAACTCTAAAGATAATTTCGAACTTTTTCTACGTTACTTCTCTCTTGCATGCTTAACATCAAATGCATCTGCATCTGTAGCTACGTGATTACTCTGCAATTCACAGCTAAGTGCCTGGCAGAGAGTTCGTCGAACCATCTACGAGCTATTTTTTTTACCGTTCTACTCCAGAACAACACGCTGGAAGAACGAACTCGTGAATCTTTCCGTGCGAGCTCCAATTTCTCTTATTTTATTACAATGATCATTCCTTTCTTCCTAGCCGCGCGGAATTAGCCGAGCGGTCTGAGGCGCTGCAGTCATGGGCTGTGCGGTTGGTCCCGGCGGAGGTTCGAGTCCACCCTCGGGCATCGGCGTGTGTGTTTGTCCTTAGGGTACTTTAGGTTAAGTAGTGTGTAAGCTTAGAGACTGATGACCTTAGCAGTTAAGTCCCATTAGATTTCACACACATTTGAACATTTCTTTCTATGCAGGTGGGCGCCAACCAAATATTTTTGCAGTCGGAACAGTAAGTTGGTGATTGAAATTTCGTGAATAGATTCTGTCGCAATGAAATATTTTACATTAACTCATTTTTAAAGTAACCAAAACTTTGAAGCTATTTTATACATGGGAGTTCAATTCTTTAAAGAATATGCGATTTATTGGTACAAATACACTCTAAGATAAAATAAACAACTCACCATGAAGGAATTATCCAAGTTGCACTGAAACCGGAAGATATGATGTACATATACAGACAAATACATGATTACAATTTCAGAAAAATTAGATGATCTGTTCAAGGGAAAGAGGTTCACAAATTGAGCAAGTCAATAAAGAGCAGTTACTCGGGTTGGTATTGACTGATAGAATTGTCTAATGTCTTAATGAGGGATAACTTGCCAAATTCTGTCCAAATGGAGCGTTAGGCCGTCATAATCCCGAGTTGATTTGAGAGCCCTGTCCTTACTGTTCCGCCGGCAGGTGTGGCCGAACGGTTCTAGGCGCTACAATCTGGAACCGCGCGACCGCCACGTCGCAGGTTCGAATCCTGCATCGGGTATGGATGTGTGTGATGTCTTTAGGTTAGTTATGTTTAAGTAGTTGTAAGTTCTAGGGGACTGATGACCTCAGATGTTAAGTCCCATAGTGCTCAGAGCCATTTGAACAATTTTTTTCTTACTGTTCCAAATGTTCTCAATTCCAGAGAGATATGGCGACCTTGCTGTCCAAAGTAGGGTTTGGCAAATACGTAAACGAGCAGTAACGAGTCTCGCTGTGTGTGGGCGGGCATTATCTTGCTGAAATGTAACCCCAGGATGGCTGTCGGTCTGTATGGCGGCGACAGACAGTTTCGTACCCCAAAGCTCTGCAGGACGTCTCCGGATAGGTCTTCGCTGGTCATCTGGGACTCATCACTGAAAACAGTTCTACTCTACTCAATAAGATTCCAGACGGAATGTGCCCAATATCACTGCAAATGAGCTTCTTGGTGTACCGATGTCAGTGGTTGTCTGCGCTAGGGGTGCTGTGAGCTCAGCCCTTTTTTGTGGGAGCCACCTGTTGATGGTCATTGTGGGCACTAAAGCACGAGTTGCCCGTCGAATTTATGACAGTGATGAATCCTGGACTCTGAGTAGGTTTCTGGCGATTGCTCGATCCTCGCGTTCTGTCGTCTCTCTAGATCGACCGCTTCCTTCTTAACGCTATGTTCGGCCTTGGTTCACCCATTCCTGACAACGTCATCGCATGGTGACATCGCTTCTGTTTAAGTGTCGAGCGATTCGCCTCTTACTCCAACTGTCTTCTTTGAGCCCAACCACACGTCCTCACTCAAATTCTGACATCTGAATGTATTGTTCACACGCCTGTCCGCGAGGCATAGTTATTGTCCAACTGAGTACACAGAATGAAATTCGAAAGGACTTTATACTCTTGTATTGGCATCTTCCCTTTTACTATCGTTGCCAACTGCACGGTGAAATTGGGCTGTAGCATCACACGTTCTTCCATTGGCCGCGAAAATTTACAGCTTAGCATTTTCCGTCGATACCTGTATGAATACGAATTTGCGTAACTCCTTCGTGGTGCATCGTTTTTTTTCGCCTTAGAGTGTGTTATGCATTATGCCTCTTATCTGTCGTTTTTGAGTACCAAGACAAATATCGTGTAAGAGTTAGCTGTAAGTCAATTTCAATAAAGCAGCCACGTTTCATTAGAGTTGCGAGGAGAAACTGAATCAAATAAAAAATTCTGACAACGACCTCATGATCATTAACGAGAAAGAAAGAGAAAAAGCTAATTCATCTCTACAAAAATATGGACGTCCTGTGGCATATGGTGGGAGACTATCGAGAAAGCACTCGGTATTTCTGTTGCTCTCCTTGACGTACTAATGCTGTGCCTGTCAACAGACTTCTGATTATGTAATTGCAAAGAGGATTTTGTTTGTTTCATTAACACAGATATAAAACCCTTGGAGTGTGTCGACGAAACTCGTTGAATACGTAAAACGTCTCGATTGACCCGCATAATTTCAAGGTTACCCAGCATATATGTGTGGCAACCGATTAGTGGAAATCAGTTAAGAGATTCGGGGGATACACATTATTCTCTCAGTTGCGGCGTTCCTCTGAAGTCGCGTTATGAGAGCAGATCCGCGAGGAAGGGTGCTACCACACTGCAGTAACCTGGTGGCTTAGAGCCAAATGGGTTGCAACTCGCCACACTACGGAGGAGCTGACATTTACGCGAGACCAAATTATTTGTCACAAGAATAAGTTTAAGAAAACTGTAGCATGAGTGGGGCTAAATTTTTATGATTAATGTAGATATTTGTATGAAAAGTCACTCATTAAAAATCTGACTCAAAGTAACATGTACAGACTCAATCGTAAAAAGAACACAGGCAAGTACATCAACCTTCCTACAGAGACTTCATACATCCCAAATCCTGAACAAGGTATTAACAAGGTGATATATCTCATTATAGAAATAGTTATCATGGTTTGCAATCTATCCTCGAAAAAATAATTGTTAAAGGAAGGTAATGGACGAAAGAAACGAATTATTGTACCCACTAACCACACCAACATGTTGCTGAAGAAACAATGGTTTGTTCTAAAGGTAGGAAATTGTATTTACATCAGTTGATAGTATCTTGAATATTCGAGACTGACTGTTAGTATTACTTTGCACCAAGACACAATAACCAGAAATTCAGTCAAATTTGTTCAGTCAATCCAAGCTGAGTATACAAAACCAGTACCAAGAGGAAGACCTTATATCACAAAGACGAGTTGAAACGAAGCTGTAGAAACACCTAAGTAGCCACGAAATGAAAAAAAACTCAAGTTGTTTGCACATTTCCCGAATGTTGAAGTGGTTAACAACAACAACATCTTAGCTCGAGCCCCGAGGATAAGACTTCTCATTGTTGAACTTTTGAACGATCAAATATATAGCACTTACTGCTCCGTTACAAACAATCGAGTAGTAGGATTGAGCTATATAAGTTCAAAAATGGCTCTGAGCACTATGGGACTTAACAGCTGAGGTCATCAATCCCCTAGAACTTATAACTACTTAAACCTAACTAACCGAAGGACATCACACACATCCATGCCCCATGCAGGACTCGAACCTGCGACCGTAACGGTAGCGCGGTTCCAGGCTGAAGCGCCTAGAACCGCCCGGCCACTCCGGCCGGCGAGCTATATAAGTCTTTTATTCCACGATTACTGTGTTATTTATAATGGACTATTTTTTTTTATTTTCACGATTGGCTGCGTAAACTTGTAATATGTGTGTAAAATATTATATTGTGTCATGTTTTGCTGTACGTGGTGTACCAGAAATGTTGCAACAAGCTTGGCCGCAAGTGTCAGGAGTAAGTGTTATCGGAAGTCGAAGATCGGAAAGGAAATAAGAGAGTGATTCATTTGAAACATTGGACGTAATGAGTACACAGGGTGTACGACACGACTACAGCTCTAATGTTACAGCAGATGCTCGAAATTTGCTCCATCAGACGCCACGCATACGTAACACTGACAGAGCATCGACTGCAAGAAACGCTTGAACACACCTGGAATTTCTTTGAGTGTAGCAGCTGTGCAGACAATCCTTGCGACGAGGTCCTTTTCAAACTCTACAGGATCGCAATACGTGAGAGATTTCATGGCTCCCCGCAGAAAGAAAGGTTCGATAAATCCGATGAGCGTAGGTGCCAAGATTCCAGGCCACCATGCGAAAATTCAGAAATGCGGGTTTGTCCCGTTCAGGCCAAAAAACAGCCTGTCAGAAATGAGGAGATGCGCAATCATGTCGGGACCACATGTAGCGCCACATATTTCCTGAAACATTTTCAAGCAAGCCGAGAGAAACCTTTCCCAGAGAGGTTTGATAGTTCGCGGTGGTCAGGCGGGATGGTAAAATGTACGGTCCGATCAAGCAATCGCCGGCCAAACCGTCTCACACGTTGACTGTGAAGCGATATTGTGCTGCGTGCTGCCGCTCAACGAGGGGGTTTTCTGATGACCCCAAATGCTCACTGTGCTGATGGAATATGTTATCCCTAGTGAATGTGACCTCATCAGTGAACAACACATAAGCTGGTAAATGCACATAGCGGCCACTTTGTAGCAGAAACCACTGTGAAAAAGGCAGACTGGTGAAATGTCGTCGGGGTGCAATCACTGCACCCTTCGGAGAAGAAAGGCGTGTAAGGACTCGCGTTCAAAACAGGCTGGACATTGTTACGAGACATTCTTAGGTCGGAGGCAACGGCACATAAGCTGGTGCTTGGACTATTCTTCACAGCATCCAACACACTTTCTTCCCCAACAATCTAACGTGCCGATCGTGGCCTGCCCTCTCTAGCCGTGCCAGTTCTTAATGACAAACAAGTACTCGTACAAATTTCGATGCAGATGTGCAAGCAAACTGTGGTGCGGTTGATGTCTGTCTGTGTAGCGTTTTCGAAAGTTGCGTCAAGCGGATCGTCCATTGCACTCAGCTATTCCATACATACAGTGTACGTCTGCAGTCTCACCGTTCGTATAGCGCTCCCTGCTCCTCTGAAGCTGCCTAGCGCTCGAATGAGGAACTCCTCACGAACTGCTCCAGTACTCTCGTGTACAGCAACACCTAGCGGCGTTCTCCTCCAGTACTCTCGTATACAGCACAACCAATAGCCGTATGACGACGTTTGCGGCCATGGTTTGCTATGTAATTCTCAATCCTTATGATGTGCCCCATTTCCTCTAGAAACCTGGGCAACATTTCTGGGACACTCTGCATATTAACGTTTAAACTAGTGCACATTATGAAGTCCAGAAACGGCCTCTTCAGTAACAGACATTCTTCGAATATGCCAGGCACAGTGTGGTTATATTTACAACATTTCTGCATTTTGAGCTATAACTGCAAAATCTTACCTTTCAGTACGTTAACTACATCTTCCCTCTATATGACCAGGGAAGAAGACTTCTGAATTAAAAAAAATCAATGTCCAATCAGATTAAACTTATCCTGTACGGATATTGTAGAACCCCTGACTGTTAACTGAATGCAAATACATAAAACTGCAACCAGTCGCTACATCACTCATACAGTTGTACAGCACATGCCAGATGCTGGCAAAGTTTCGCTGTCACAGTGTAAATATATACGGATTGTGTAAAAGTGTTTGAAGTGATGTCCCAACTGGCCATCAAAATGGAAACAGACAGACAGGCACTAACCGAACAGAGCCGCTTATAGTGTCGCAAGCCAGCACCGAGCAATACCAGAAATAGATATGTAACTTCCAGAAAACTATCTGAAGATGAACCTGAAAAGGTTCGAAAACCGTTTCATGGAATAATAAATAACCATTCAAAACAGTGAATGGTTGCAGTTTTATGTATTTACAATCTTCAGTCTTCCTATTTCAAAGAAATTTAACAACAAACAGTAATTACGAGAGACAACATATGGAAGAAGGAGGGAAGATCATTAGGACTGGAACTCCCGTCGACGATGTGGCCATAAGAGACAGCATTTAATCTCAGACTGGGTATGGATGGGGAGGAAAATCGGACGTGCTCTTTCAAAGGACATGCTGTAACATGTGGGAAACAAATTCAACCGGAAGGAAAATGTGTCATCACTTACCATGCACATCAATATACTTTGGAATTCAGTCATTCCGTAAAGTAGGATCAATATTAAGTTTTAGGTTAGTAGTGAATCAATGCCAGTTTCAACATACTCTACGGTGTTGCCAGATCTCCCAAATGTCAGGGATCAAGGTTGCACTGCTACCAGATCTTCAGTAATGGTCAATGTCCCCTTTATCAGTGGGGTCTATAGTCAATGACCTCCCACTTCCTCAATCCACTCCCCTCCTGTAACTATGCCAATTGTGTATCATTTGGGTTCTTCATCCTGTATTGAGAGTATCAGGAAGTTTCTGCAAGATATTAGCCAGCAGGCGGAGTAAGAGAGGAAAACTGACATGTAAGTATTAATCAATTCCTCTCTCTCATATTTCATTGCATTTGTGTGTAATTCCCCAAATATTCACGTTTTCTTCTTTTTCAACAGTGGAACAGCCTTCTGATGTAGCAGCAACTAGTATGCTGGAGCAGAACACATATCTATTCAATGCACCATTATTAATCAATTCACAGCACACAGAAAGACTACCTGATATTTCTGAGCTTGGGACACAGCTGGTTCCAGGAAGATCTACCAGCAGCACTTCAGACAGAATAATTAATAAAAAACTGGCATGTAGTTATTATGAAACCATTTTTCCCTCATTGGTATTATTCTGTATGTTTTCTAAAATACAACTTTCCAACTTTTTCCATAGTATAAGTGCCCATGATGCATCACTAGCTGATATGTTGGAGCAGCACATACACCTGTTTGCTACTCTGTCATTTGTCGAGCTGTAGCAGCATGCAGTGGGTTTCCTGATATTTGAGAGCAAGACAAACAACTTGCTGAACTGGAGCTAAGGTTGCTGAACTAGAGCTAAGGGGTCCTAGTTGCTATTGTTCAGCACTATATGTAGTTTGACAGCCAGTAGAAGCAAGCATATGAATAGTGGTATAGAAGCAGAGAGTGATTATGGTATAGGAATAGAAATTGAAAATATTTAACTCAGTGTTGAAGTGCAATTTACAGAGACTATGTGGGATACGTTATGTGGTGCAATACAGTACGTTATTGTTCTTATGACGAAAGAGTATTACCCATCCAGTCCGCCTCCATACGTTCGCCTCTGGTTTAAAACTGTCCATTGTCCAGATCCAGATATATGGAGATGTAGCACTCAAGGTAACATCAGGAGACTGATCCATTTGTTTACATCATTCAATTGTTGCAAAATTTTTAACTTACCATATTCTGCAATGTAAAGTCATTTGTCTATTAATTCCCTATTTGCAAATTATTGATTCCTATAGTTCAGACAATATCATTGCATCCACACTGAATCAGGTGTCAAACAGCCACCGCACCCATACAGAAACGTATAATATCTGATCAGTGTCCGTTCTGTTGGAGATGTACAAAAGAATAGACACCACTCAGATATATACAGTACGGCATTTTTGCCCCCGTGGATGTGTTCTACATCCAGTCTCAACAGAAAGTCTCTCTCTGTACCATTTCTCGGTTACTCTGTAATCTACTACATTCTTCCAGCACTACTATGTTCTTCTATAGACAGCTGCATCATTTGTGGCCAACTTCTGTGTGTTATGACAAAAAAATATATCTCCTTTCCTTACAAGAATCGAAGATAAAACCACATGCACTTTATTATTATTTATACCACATTTCCACTTTCCAACGCTCTCTAGCTTATAAAAGCAGTTCAGTTCTATGTTTCAACCACAGCAGGTTCTTCCGATTGGTGGAGGGGTATATAAAACCACCATCCAACCATCTAGTTAGGTGCCAAAGTGAATGCTGTTCACAAATAAAACATTTATCATTTGACAGCTAATAGGTCAAAGTGTGTGAATGTCACGACTGCATCTGATGTTGGGTTCAAGGTATAGCAGAAGCGAACAATTTTGCAGTGAGGTACGAAGATGAGGCTCACTCAAATAGAGTAGAAACTACTGTGCAGAAATCTGACATACAACGTGAGTCAGTTCACAACCAAATAAAGGTCCATAAAATCTCAACGTTCGTCTCTTTGACAGCAGCAGCAGTCGAAGCAGTATCAGCGCACCAATATTCGATGTGTTTGTTGATGCTGTGTTAACATTTATAGCTCAAGATCATTGCAGAAAATATTCTAAATAGGAGAAGTATTGCAGAAACATACGTTTGCAGGATGCAGTATTATGATGTATTTGTACAGACTCAATCAATGATTAGTCCATGTTAAAACATTTGTAAAGTGTATCTTGGAACGTTATAGTTCGTTATGATGATGTGGAGCTAGATAACTACATAAGTGCATGTATCAGAAACTCAGTACATGATAGCATACATACATCTACATACATATTCCGCAAGCCACTTGAAGGTGTGTGGCGGAGGGTACCTTGAGTACCTCTATCGATTCTCCCTTCTATTCCAGTCTCGTATTATTCGTGGAAAGAAGGAATGTCAGTTTGCCTCTGTGTGGGCTCTAATCTCTCTGATTTTATTCTCATAGTCTCTTCGTGAGATATACGTAGGAGGGAGCAATATACTGCTTGACTCATCGGTGAAGGTATGTTCTCGAAACTTTGACAAAAGCCCGTACCGAGCTACTGAGCGTCTCTCCTGCAGAGTCTTCCACTGGAGTTTATCTATCATCTCCGTAACGCTTCCCCGATTACTAAATGATCCTGTAACGAAGCGCGCTGCTCTCCGTTGGATCTTCGCTATCTCTTCTATCAACCCTATCTGGTACGGAACCCACACTGCTGAGCAGTATTGAAGCAGTGGGCGAACAAGCGGACTGTATCCTACTTCCTTTGTTTCCGGATTGCATTTCCTTAGGATTCTTCCAATGAATCTCAGTCTGGTATCTGCTTTACCGACGATCAACTTTATTTGATCTTTCCATTTTAAATCACTCCTAATGCGTACTCACAGATAATTTATGGAATTAACTGCTTCCAGTTGCTGACCTGCTATATTGTAGCTAAATGATAAGGGATCTTTCTTTCTATGTATTCGCAGCACATTACACTTGTCTACATTGTGATTGCCATTCCCTGCACCATGCGTCAATTTGCTGCAGATCCTCCTGCATTTCAGTACAATTTTCCATTGTTACAACCTCTCGATATACCACAGCATCATCCGCAAAAAGCCTCAGTGAACTTCCGATGTCATCCACAAGGTTATTTATGTATATTGTGAATAGCAACGGTCTTACGACACTCCCCTGCGGCACACCTGAAATCGCTCTTACTTCGGAAGACTTCTCTCTATTGAGAATGGCATGCTGCATTCTGATATCTAGGAACTCTTCAATCCAATCACCTACTCCAACAGATATGATTACATTGTATACGATATTCGAAGGAGACAAAAAAATCGCGGCAAGATATTGAAGCCATGATTAAATTCTTTCATATTACTTTCCAGGCTATGGCAAGGGACAGCTAAGGGTGTCCCAGGAGAAATGGTCATTATTATAGGATGTGACAGGAATGATTATTCGAAGCAGAAGTGTCTAGAAAACATGGACTCTAAAATGCATACCTTAAAAGCTACAAGCACTTCTCATCTTTGACACTGTGAAGCAAATCTCTTCTCTGTTTCCATATTCTGCGAGGTGGTAATATGGACCAAAAGAAGAAAAAAATTTCCAGTAAGTATGGCATTTTAAGCGTATAAATTCAGATTTATGCGTATTTCTTCATCTTCACTGAGGCAAAACATGTCTCTTCTACTAGACAGTTGGTTATAGTGGGCTGCGAATGTCCTACATGAACTGCAGACATAGACATCAAACGTTTCTAAATCATTCTGACGAACACATGATTTAGTTGTATTGGACTGCTATGTAGACACACATATAATTATGTACACAAAAACCCACAGTCTAAAAGCTTTCTAGTGATTGAGTATTACATCAGCCCATAGCAAACTCTCGTTGCTAAGTTATAGGACATTGAAATACTAGTATGTTCGACTCTGAAATATTTACGAGGAAGCTTGGATTTCACAAATTTTTATATGGACCAGGAAATTGATGAGTGGAGACAACAGAACACTCCATACATCTATATATTATAGCAAAAGGAAAGGTAACCAAATTCCCCCAGACGGTAACAACGTCCTCCAAAACTGTAACAAAAACGAAGGGTCAAGTGTTAACAACGTGGTTCAAAACTATTAGGTTGTAGCAGCACGTCAGTGTTATGTGCAGTTTCAGATTTTGTTTATTTCATTGCGAAAGCATCATGAGAAACTGAAAAAGAAGGCGAACAGATATATAACACCAAAAGATACATATTTGGAGCAGCGAAGCAATTAATATCGTGTTCTTTACTGAGGAAGACTGCTGATAAATGTGGAATAAATTCCATGACACTACACCACTTCTATCGGACAATGTATACGGATGACCCTATTCCAGCTACACATACTGTTTACAAAATAATCTCACCAGGTTTTGCTGAAATCTCAACGACATATCCACAAGAAATAGTAGGTACCACAAAAAGACAAGGTGATGCCATGTCTATGCTGTAAAAAGCATTTAAACCCATTTCTCAACCTCTGCGGAGCTTATTTCAAGAAGAACACATATTTACAAAGGAGAAGACGTACCAAGATGAAGAAGACAAAGTAAACAATGTTTCTAGGAAAGCAGAAGACGGAAATATTGGAGGAAAAGAAGGAAAAGATCTGATCATGATGACATCATTGAAATACGTAAGGCCATCTGGAATGTTGGGTGTGCAGCCTTTAAGTTTAATCAAGCATGTGATGGAAGTGGAGGATAGGGAACTGGAAAGAATATCGTATTTACTGTGTCCAATATTCTTAAAAGACTTACGAATCCGGTAAGTACACATCAAAAAATTTAGGAATACGTTGTGAAATATTACCGATGTTGTATAAGAAAACCCAAACAGTGAAAAATGCAACATTAGGAGAGGAATCTGATGGCGACATGACGGACATTCGGCATAAGAAAAATAGCAGTCAACCATGTAGTGCTACAACGATGAAAATTAATATTACGACAATGTCAAACCTTATTTTCATGATTTTAAAGAAGTATTCATGATATTAGAAATGTAATTATAATTTTATTATTTTCATTTTTGTGCTCAGGGTATCAAAGACTTTCTAGTGCACGGAATAAATTAGCATTGTTTGTACTACGAAACTATATATGATTGTTAAGAGTTAAGCATGTAATAATTCGATGTAAGACATTTTGTGGAGTCTGAATTTTGTTCTCGTACTGGTCGGTAGAGAAGGAAAAGTTCCTTAATAGATGTGAAGGTATAAAGGCTGTAAAAAGGAGAGAGAGAGAAGGTAAATACAAGTTATTCAAAACAAATATCTCTAAAGTGTAACGTCTTGTGATTTCCTATAACTAAAAATTGCAAGGTCTAATCTGAGGCTGTCCTGAATAACAGCGAAGAGCATTTATGTTATCATATATTTTCTTCGTTTGATTACGGTTGTGATTCGCATGTTTCTTTTTGTTACGCGACGTGTTATGAATATTTTCATTATACGCGCAAAAGTGCACACAGCTTTAATCGAACCTGCGTCTTTCGGAAACGATAACTTTTAATGAGTACAATTACGCGAATACCGTCTAAATCGCAACCGTGATCGCAAAAGTGTTCCCTGGACCAAATAATTCTTATAAAATGTGTATTCTCCAAAGCGAGCAGCATTGCACTATCACTGACTCGCAACAATCGAAAGAGTAAAAACAGTGCTTAAATAAAATTGCCACCTTTTAATAATTATTATTATCCCATTAAATAAATAAATAGCAATTCAGAGGCTATCCAATCAATAAACAGAGAGGGCAATTCAACCACTGCACTAGGGGATCTACTGTGACGAAGTATTTGTGTCATTATCATTGCTCATACCATCATTAACCACTGCACAGAATATAATTCGTCAGAGTGAAAGCTTTGAGAAAAATGTGTTATTAAATGATTATGGAGATGTCTATTCCAATTCCAGTTTCCCCATAATATTTGCACTTTCTTTAATGCAGCAGTCTACCTTAGTTTATTTAGTACATTGCCCCTTTTTCTCAAGCCCTTTGGAATGGTGGATTATAAGCAGATTTTTCGTTTATTTCCAAATGTAGCAAACCCCTACGCATACATCATACGCCATGTCTTCACTCAAGCAGCAGGTCATGACCAGACTACCTTTTCTGAGTATCAGAGTGATGGGTCGTGACGATCAGATTACCTTAGCTGAGTGTCAGAGTGACTGCTCTCTATAGTGTGACTGGCAGTCGCTCTCTTCAATGAAGGGCGAACACACTGCTCCTGCTGCAAGTGGTCACGACCTCTGGAGAGAGATAGTACCGACTAGATTTAACACTTTATCACCTTCACGTTCAGTAACAATGCCACCCAAGTGATCCTTGTAGGTGGACATATCATATAATCAGATACTGTAGTTTAATGACAGCCACGCATCACACATCAATATCAAGGCAGAGGTTTCTGACATTACCGCTACAGAATTATTACACACATTCCAAATAATGAGACTTGTGTGAGCAGTCAGAAGGCATAACAGATAGAAACCACCCTTAACCTTCTTTAAATGTTTTCCAGTTATAATACATTGCACAATCCTGACAGGTACATGAAGTATTTCTTTCATTCCAAAAAACGCTTAATATTGTTTCAGTCTAATGACATGTACATGTACTTCTGGCAATAATTTCCACACTCTGGCAAGTAAAAGGACTGTTGCTTTAATAAGCACGAAAACACTATAAATTATCTCACTCTAATGCCTGTAGATGTGTACCCAGAAGTCAATATAGTTTTGGCAGGAATGTTTGCCATTTGACCCTGTGAACACATACAGGAATCAATCTCCCTTTCCCCACCTTCACACTTACAGGGTGAGTGTATGTAACACGCAATTACGCTGGTTGTGCTCACCACAGTTTCATAAAGTACGTTATGTACAACCATGAGACAGTGTTCTGTTCAGTCTGACGGTAATAGATGTGTTCTTGCCCAGCTGAAAAGAGCTGTGAGTGTAGGTGGGTGAGAGGGTGGGTGAGTGGATGGGTGGGTGTGTTTATCTTTATTAGCTAAGAAGTCACTCAATATGTTAATTATACGTTCGTGGGCTGCAGCGTAGTTATGTTGTGCATGGGACTGAGGATGAATGTCATACTCCATGTAAGTATCGATTGTTTTTTGACATGTGTGGATGTACACATGTGTTTATATATTGCTTAAGTACCAGCTCTCTACGTTGCAAGTCTCTGAGGTGCCCCAGGAGGAACATAACTAGTGGCATGTGAAGTTGACTACATGTTCATAGCCGGAACATTCAGTGACGAGATCTCTGAAGATGGATTAAAACTGTCACTTATACTAGTGAACAGGGTTCTCACAAAGACAAAATACGTGAGTACACAACAGAGGCATATGACAAACGGTGATAAATGGTTGTAAAGAAACCAAGGGATTTTTTTTATACATGTGTTACAGGCCTGACAGCTGCAGACGAAATGTTTCTGGAATTTCTATGAAAATACTATGATCCAAAGTGGCCATGATGTATAATATATGTAAAACATATTTTTAATTTTGAAATACCGAGGTACCGAGAGCTACACGGAACCTTAGTGCTCAGCATGGTATTCTGGTGGTTGTTATTTTGGGTAGACCTCCTCACACACACACACACACACACACACACACACACACACACACACAAACAAATCAAATGATACAGAAATCAAGTAAAACAGCGTTTGAGGATTGCACATTTCTTCTACACGTTTTCATAATAGCTTTGAGATTTCTCTTCTTAAAACTGTACCACTTCTCTATACACTGATTATATTTTGTTATAATTTCACAATAACAAAGGGCATTTTGTTGGAACATGGGGTATTTTTGCTGCAGTTCAGGAGGCGTTTTGTTAGAGTCTTGAGATATGTTGTTACAATCTGGGGTCATTTGGTTATTGTTTATTGTCTGTGACATATAGGTGTATAGGGTGAAGTGTTACATAGCGTCTACTTCTCACATCCCTGGTTCATAAGAAATATCTGTGAAATATTTCAGTGCTCAACATATTTCAATGTCCTACAATCTAGGAACGAGCTTCCACTGTGGACTGATGTAATAACCAAACACAAGCAAACTTTTCCATTTCTGGCTGATGTGTGCATAAAGATAAGAGTGTATTCAGCAGATGAATGGAACTAACACATGTGTTTACGGGAAATGATTTAGAAATGTTTGATGTCTATGTCTATTCTTTATGTAGGACACTCACAGTCCATTAAAACAAACTGTGTTTCCATCTTCCATCAGTTGGAATGTCTTTGCTACACTGGTTTGAGGGTGTATATAGACACTCCTGCTAACCTCTATATTAACTGTATGTTACAGTTATGTACAAATGATGAAATGTGCGAAAAGCTGCATCAAACCCCCAAAAGAATCTTCTCCATTCGAATCTCAAACGCTGATGCACTGCATTTGTCTAATTTATGGCTAGGAGCTCACTTTTGTTCTAATGGCCAGTGAGATGTGTATTCATAATACCAATAATGAATTGTCAGAAGCCGCAGTTTATCATGCAGAGTAGTTAAGGCGAAAAGCATGTGAAATAGTATAATCTGTGTACTTGAAGTAAATAAGTGGCTACTGTTGATCATCACTCTGTGTTATCAACATAGGCAAAAGTAGAAATAGGTGTCACCTCTATTAGACGGCTTTGGAGTGTGATTCTGTAGGAACCAGTAAGCATAGTGCGGCATTTACGTTAGCACACCATGTTATGATGCGCTAACACTTGCTGTTTTAATTATTTTCCTGTAAGCAATGCAGAAACACCAGCACTAAATCCGATTCAATAGCCGACACTTGCAATCACCTGACAGGTAATCTGAAAAAAATTCATCATGACTTCAATGTAGCCATCCGACGGTTTAGACATTTATCTTGAATTCTATGTAAGACCATGATACACATATTCTTAAGTAGAGTGTGTGGTATTAAGCTATGTTATGTCACATATATTCCCAAGGAAACATAATCATGATGCATATGATGTAATTAAACATGTTACAGCTTGTAAAAATATCAGTCTGTTACAATTTTATTTTAGTTTCATCTTACACACACATGCACACACCATGCACACACATACACACACACACACACACATACACACACACACACACATATATCAGGTCATTCTTATTATTCATTCCACATCAGCCCCAATCGCAATATGGCAATCTTTCACGACTGATTGTTTTTGTTTCCTTTGAATTCTGCGAGTATTGCATTCAAACATATTGAGGTATGTATGCTATCATGTAATGAAATTATGATGCAAGCACTTATACAGCTATCTAACTCCACATTACCATCGTGAACTTTATATCCCAATATGCACCTTACAACATCGTCAAAAAACGTTTTAATATGGACTTACCATTTTCTCAGTCTGTGCACTGCAACAAGTATTGCAATTTGCAAACTACATATGTTCACAACACTTTGATACTTTAAAAATACATTCTGCAATGACTCTTTGACTGTTAATTTTAACGCAGTACCACCAAGCATAGAATACTAATGTGCTGACAATGCTGTGGCTGCTGCTGGCACCAAAGAGATTAATGTTAAGATGTTATTGACCTATAGCTGGTTGTGAACTGCCTTCCATATATGTTGGATTGCTGCACAGCTGGTTCCACTCTATTTAGGTGAGCTTCACCTGGTAACTCACGGTACATTCTCTACATCTACCATAACTTGGAACTCAAGGGTGGTCAAATGATACATACTGGCGAACAGCGCAATGTGCAGTTTGACAGCAAACTAGATAGTTGGACTGGCAAGTTGATGTATCCCTCCACCAGCTGCTATCTACCAGTTGTGATAGTCTTTATGTGTCTGGAGAGTTGCTGGAAGGCCTGCCAGGTTGAAAACCTGTCAGTACAGGGTGGGAAGGGGTACTATTATGAATTTCCTGGACGGGTAGCCTGTCACTGGAGAAATAGAACTGAACTGCATTTCTAAGCAAGGGAGGCAGTTGGAGGGTGGCAATGCGATGTAAATAATAATAAAGGTGTGTGGTTTTAATTTCGATTCTTGAAAGGAAAAGGTATAGATTTTGTGTCATAATACGCAAAGGTTGGCCACAGATGATGTAGCAGTCTGTAAGAAGATTATAGCAGTGCTGGCGGACTGTGGCGATTCGCAGAGTAACCAAGGACTGGTACAGAGCGATTTTGTGTTGAAAATGGATGTAGCGTATGTACATAGAAGAACAAATCCAGTACTGTTCTATTACAACGTTACCATATAACACCTAGGAATAACGGACCTAAAGTGGATCTAAATGGACTGGCACAATGCGCATGCACACTGCACGATACTCTAACCAAAATTCAGTTTTAAATCATTCCACTCCTGAATAGTGCTTGAGCAATATGAGTAACGCGTGTGTTACCACCTCATAGGAACATACTGTTGTTCTGTCCTAAGCAATATACACTCCTGGAAATGGAAGAAAGAACACATTGATACCGGTGTGTCAGACCCACCATACTTGCTCCGGACACTGCGAAAGGGCTGTACAAGCAATGATCACACGCACGGCACAGCGGACACACCAGGAACCGCGGTGTTGGCCGTCGAATGGCGCTAGCTGCGCAGCATTTGTGCACCGCCGCCGTCAGTGGCAGCCAGTTTGCCGTGGCATACGGAGCTCCATCGCAGTCTTTAACACTGGTAGCATGCCGCGACAGCGTGGACGTGAACCGTATGTGCAGTTGACGGACTTTGAGCGAGGGCGTATAGTGGGCATGCGGGAGGCCGGGTGGACGTACCGCCGAATTGCTCAACACGTGGGGCGTGAGGTCTCCACAGTACATCGATGTTGTCGCCAGTGGTCGGCGGAAGGTGCACGTGCCCGTCGACCTGCGACCGGACCGCAGCGACGCACGGATGCACGCCAAGACCGTAGGATCCTACGCAGTGCCGTAGGGGACCGCACCGCCACTTCCCAGCAAATTAGGGACACTGTTGCTCCTGGGGTATCGGCGAGGACCATTCGCAACCGTCTCCATGAAGCTGGGCTACGGTCCCGCACACCGTTAGGCCGTCTTCCGCTCACGCCCAAACATCGTGCAGCCCGCCTCCAGTGGTGTCGCGACAGGCGTGAATGGAGGGACGAATGGAGACGTGTCGTCTTCAGCGATGAGAGTCGCATCTGCCTTGGTGCCAATGATGGTCGTATGCGTGTTTGGCGCCGTGCAGGTGAGCGCCACAATCAGGACAGCATACGACCGAGGCACACAGGGCCAACACCCGGCATCATGGTGTGGGGAGCGATCTCCTACACTGGCCGTACACCACTGGTGATCGTCGAGGGGACACTGAATAGTGCACGGTACATCCAAACCGTCATCGAACCCATCGTTCTACCATTCCTAGACCGGCAAGGGAACTTGCTGTTCCAACAGGACAATGCACGTCCGCATGTATCCCGTGCCACCCAACGTGCTCTAGAAGGTGTAAGTCAACTACCCTGGCCAGCAAGATCTCCGGATCTGTCCCCCATTGAGCATGTTTGGGACTGGATGAAGCGTCGTCTCACGCGGTCTGCACGTCCAGCACGAACGCTGGTCCAACTGAGGCGCCAGGTGGAAATGGCATGGCAAGCCGTTCCACAGGACTACATCCAGCATCTCTACGATCGTCTCCATGGGAGAATAGCAGCCTGCATTGCTGCGAAAGGTGGATATACACTGTACTAGTGCCGACATTGTGCATGCTCTGTTGCCTGTGTCTATGTGCCTGTGGTTCTGTCAGTGTGATCATGTGATGTATCTGACCCCAGGATGTGTCAATAAAGTTTCCCCTTCCTGGGACAATGAATTCACGGTGTTCTTATTTCAATTTCCAGGAGTGTATAATTAAAGGTGCAGCAGTAAGAGTTATTTCACCACAGCCTTGGAGAAGTATTTATCCACCTTTCAAATATTTCTGTCATTAATAAATCTTCCTCTAAAACTAGAGTGTTTGTGAATTTCGTTTATCACATCAGTCGTTTTAAATAACGGTATTGGGACAGTTGTTACTGACCAATTGTATCAGAGAATTTGTTAGCCCACAGATCTTAAGAAAAAATCCCCTGAACTGATACAGTTCCCCACAAATATTGTTATTCCATGGGTCTTGACATATTGACTTTAAACGGGGGAACAAATACAGCAATCTTCTATTGCACGATTGGTGAAAACAGTAACCACCTTAAAAATTTCACTGTTTCATAACGCTACTGGAAATAAGCCGCTGGAGTCAGTAACATGCATATAATACTTAGAAAGTACCATCTGGACCGAAAGATTAAGAGAGAATGATTATATAATGCAACTTGTATGAGAATAAGATGGCCTGCCTAGATTTTTTGGAAATTCATCACCAGCCACGAGGGAAAGATTTTGCAGCGTCTTTCTCTTTCAGAATTAGCATTTCAGTGTTGGTTGTTTGTGGCCAGATCGTGTATTGCCATGTGTAAGGAGCAGAAATGTCCATTAGCTTGTGTTAAAATTGGACAACATCAGGGTCATGGCCAATGGAGGCTGCAATTTATCATTCCGCCATATAGCTATTCGCATTGGTCCTGATCCTATAGCTGTCATGCTAATGTGAAATCGATGGTTGCTGAAGAGCCGTACTTAGAGTGCGCAGAATGCGTGTTAGGGGAGGAGAAAACAGTTCTGGTGGGGCTCCTTTGCGGACGCTATATCATTGTAGGGAAGGTGCAGATCTAAAGCTTAAAAGCCTTCGCCGAAACGCCTATCTCGCAGAACTTGTAAGCCACAGCCAGAGATTCTGCAAACGATCGTGTTAACAGGTTATGCCAGTACAATAAATAATTCGACAGGTCAACCGTTTATTACTAAAAACGCAGTGGCTACAGGACTACAATGAAACGGGATCAGACAGAGCAATTTAATTCCGCTTTTCTTGTGCACCGTCTGTCTTTCTCTTATTGCCATGTTAAAGTTTGCTTCTTTCCCCACAACACAGCGTTGTTTACACGATTTCACCTCAGCAACATGCTAATGCACTTGCAGCTGCGACAGAATCATGAAACAGTCTACTACTAATCAAACAACTGAGGACACATGAAGATCAATAACTTTGAAAAACTCATGCTCGGTATGAAAATAAAAGTGTGATTCCTTCATTTATGGTGTTACAAACCGATACCATTTTTCATATCACCAGCTGTCGATGGCCTTTCGAAGAATTATATTATTTGATAGACAAACTCTGTAGTCACTCTTATATCGCGGTATATAAGAAAGTTCCGTAAGTTACCTATGTGAAAAAATACTCTCCACTTTGCATATCACTAGCCAAAAATTCCTTTCCGTATCTCGAACGGTTGATAAGATATGAAGGATGAGATGGATATTTCGCTTCCACTCTCGTTTCCGCAAGAGATCGGAAGTGAGTGCACTATATGCCATTCATTTTCTCGAGTTCTAAGAAAAATTCAATAATTTAGCTCCCTTTCGTTTTTACACAGTAAAATGTGGTCTGAGATGTACCAAACGCAAACTCTTAGCGACCCTATTTGTTATTGGGAAGTATTAGAATTTAGCATAGCACATTGTTAAATATGGAAAAATTACAATAACACTGACCCTTAACCAAATGAAAGGCAGTTCATCATAAAGCAGACAAATGAGGATATGAGATGTGTGAGAATCAATTTTTTTTATCGAATAGTTTCTTCAAATTCGTTCGAAAAATATTGCAATGCAACCGGTGAGCGCACACCTGCGTTACGACAGTCTAGCCGAGACGGGCAGAAAATGTTTCGTTCGCAACGGACGAAGTTCACAGCTGTGTAGGTGACAGGCAAACGAGGCGGCCGCCCTTGGGAACAGAGCGGTAGACTCGCCCACCGCTGAGAACGAGAATGCATTTCTGCTCGTAGGTCATGTAATCCAGCGTGAGCTCTAACACTACACTCGATCTCAGTGGCCCATGCGTCTAGGGCACGAAAGAACAGTCATATAGTGGTTGGACAAAAATGCCGAAACACTGAGGGAAATGCATGTTTGAACATAAATGCAAATGCTTTCAAGCCTGCAGGTTGTGCTGTTATCAGAATGAGATTTTCACTCTACAGCAGGGTGTGCGCTGATGTGAAACTTCCTGGGGGATTAAAACTGTGTGCCGGACTGAGACTCGAACTTGGGACCTTTGACTATTCGCGGGAAAGTGCTCTACCATCTGAGCTACCCAAGCACAACTCACACCCCCCCTCACAGCTTTACTTCTGCAGGTATCTCGTCTTCGAGTCTCAGTTGTGCTGTTATATCTGACTACGAACATCACGTATGCCATTTCATCAGTACGGGAAGTGTCTCTGCAGTCGGAACAGTGGTATGCGTAGTTGTCAGTGCATTATGTCGGAGCGAAGTAAATTCGAATCTGAGCAAATTGTTATTGCTCGTATGGTGTGTGCCTCTGTAAGTGAGGTAGCGGAAGTGTCTCGCGTTTCAAAAGGCACCATATCGATATTTAAACCGCACACAGGCAAAGCGAAGAAACACGACCCGCTAAATCACAAAGCGGACAAAGATGAGTTTTCAGTTACCATGATACAATGTCGTTGAAGAGGATTCTGACGAAAAATAAGAGGACAACAGCTGAAAAAGACACTGCGGAGCTGAATGTCGCTCTCGCAAAGCCTGTCAACACCAAAACAACACGAAGAGAAGTCCGCAATCATGGAGCTGCAGTGCGGGTTTCCAAAAACCACTCATCAGTGCAGCAATTGCCCATACAGGAAAACGTCGTGGTAAAGCCACAAAACCTGGACTAGGAGCAATGGTGAAAAGATGTTCGGTCGGAGAGTCTTGTTCCACACTTCTGGCCGAGTTTACGTACCAAGAGTGAAACATGGCAGGGGTCCGGTGATGATTTGGAAAGGCATATCGTGATATTCCGTGGGCCTCATGGCTACTCTGTAAGGCCGTATTACTGCCAAGGATTACGTAACATTTTTGGCTCATCAGCTCCATCCCATGTTACTATGTTCGTCCCCCAATGGTGACGCTATATGCCAAGGAGGGAAGGCTGGTTGTTCACACAGCTTGCATGGTCCAGCACTGGTTTCGTGAGCACGAGGATGAATCTTCACATCTCTCCTTGCCACCACAGTCACCAGGTCTCTATGTTACTGACCCTTTGTGATCTACTTAAGAGAGAAGGGTGAATGATCGCTAACCACCTGCATAATCGTTAACTGAATTCCTCATTATTTTGCAGGAAGAATTACATATGGTCACCTTGAAAACCTACAGGACCTGCACTTATCCATTTCAAGACGACTCGACTCGTACCCCGTATTAGCCATGGTACTGTGTTGTGTTTTTAATGTTTCCGTATTTTTGTCCGTCCCTTATATCGTTCGCTCAGCGGTGCATGATCATGCAACCATATGACATAATCTGAGTCGCGAGGCAGGTTTCGTCTTCTCAAACTAGTTTCGGTTCTGCACACATCATCAAAACATTCGAAAAAAAGGAAGATTTAGTTTAACGTCCCGTCGTCGTCGAGGTCATTAGCGGCGGAGCACAAGCTCAGATGGTGTCAAGGACGGGGAAGGAACCATCCCGGCACTTTTTTGGAGCGATTTAGGGAAATCATGAAAAACTTAAATGTATATGGCTGGACGCGGGTTTGAACCATCGTCCTCCCGAATACGAGTCAAATGTGGTAATCAAAGCCTTACCTCGCTCGCCGCACGGTATTCGTATTGGTGTGTGGAGGCTCTAAAGAGAACGAACGTTAACATAAAGCGTTCGTATCACCATACGAGCTCAGCACCTCGTGGATGTTACACGATACAACGATCACCTCTCGATGACATAACTGGTAATTTCGACAACAGCCTTATCATTTTTGACATGTTAAAGCCTGTGCATATGCCGAGTCGAAGGCTCCGTGATATTTTTCAACAAGATAACATATGACCGCATGTTGCTCCTGTTTTCTTGACCTACCTCTGTACCTGGCAGCACGTTCTCCAGATGTCTCACCAGCTGACAACACCCATGTTATGGGTTGCCTATAGACTGGTACACCACCGCTCAAGAGTCGCTACAGCTGATGAACACCGTCACAGAGTTGAAGCGCCATGGAATGACATATCTTATCTCTCAGTCAAATACATTTCGAAACTATGTCCAGCCTGGTTAGACCCATAGTTGCTGTCAGAGGGGTCAACCCTGCGCGCTAAATTTCGCTCGCTGTATACCACCAAAGTGCCTGAAAATTTAATCACACTCTGCTCCTGCTATGCTCTATACACATAATGAGAAACACTTCGTGGTTTAGTATCCTTCCTAGCGTTACAAATTCAATGGCCTGCAGTGTATATCTTTCAGAAGCTCCTTACAGACACACGAACAACATGTGCCGCGAGTAACGTTCGTCAGGCGTGGCTCTGGTGTTGCGTCACGTTTGCCTGCTGCCAGCTGACTTGATTAGTAAATTTCCCGGGGCTGTGTCACTTGCTGCACGCCAGCCCGCCACTGATCCGTTCAGAGGAGACGAGTGGCTAGTTCCGTGAGCTACATCTAGCTCCACCATGGTCAAAGCTAGCGCCGTGTAAGGACATTCAGTGAGTTCACGACGACAATAAAAGCTTGTTTGCTCCAATGGGTTAACGCTGTTCTGCTACTGATGCATGGCCTCGGACAAGCGAGGACCGTAACGTCACACACAAGCAGAACGGAAACTGAACATTCCTGAAGACCTGAGATGAAAGCACCGCATTAACACAGCACTGGTAGATATCACCCAAACCAGTTATTCAGAGCATCGTAGAGTTGGCGGAGTTGAAGCTACATACTGAGAATGAAAACACCGAGCCAATAAAAACTATATTTCACATGCTGAAAGAGTAGTGCGTTGCATCCATCGTAGAACAGGATTAGTGAACATTTTTTGTGGACACTGTCATGACAGTGAACTGTCAATTCCATAGCTACAAGTTACTCCGTAACAAGTTATGTGAAGAAAGACAGCTGGCCGGAAACCGGTTATCTGAAAATCAAGAGAAGCAATCTCAAGACTATAATTGGACAATTTTGTTCTTCATTCTTTGGTGACCGATACATTTGTATAACTTAAACAAGAAAAGCCATTCTGCAGACGCACCTATTTTGGTGGCTCCGATCCCAGGATGAACGACTGTGTGTGTCACGCGGTTATCAACACACACAAAGCCTTTGTCAAGATAGAAAATATTTAGCTATGGAGTCACGAGTAAAATCATATTTACATACCAGTGCCTGCTCAATGTAACCGTTAACCTGAAGGCCTTCTGAAAAGTGCCACTGAACGATGCTACCTTACTGATAGGTCTGTTTCAGACGAATCTTGAAGAACTTGTACGCCTCTATCTGCTTTTGCTTCGGTCCTTCAGCCTTGGTAGTAATGGGTACGCCTCTTTAGAAGCAATGGATGAGAAATGAGAGCTGCTGGTATCGATCACTGCTAGTTTGTAGGAAGCGTTCGAACATACTCCTGAAATAATTTTGAAGAACTATGGAAAACAACGTTCATCAAGATAGCTATATCAGCTAAATAAGCCTCTAGCCTTTACCTTCGTAGTTAGATTAGTTGGCAGTCAAGTGCGTTGTACATAACAAAACAATTCTTCGGTTACAGTTTTGTAAAAGAAAAACCATTTCATTACCATCTACAATACGGAATGTATTGCCCAGTCAACTAAGAGGCAGTCATAAAACCGAACTTCAAATCTATAAGTAAGTTGTGCTTCTCTTCCATCTTCGTGATAGGCACCTCCATAAAAAAACTCGAGATGGTCAACCAAAACCAATGGGCGTAAATATGGATCGAAATCGTCGTTAATAGCAAATGCCGTAAGAGTGAGTCTTGAATTTTTGTAACAAGGGAACGTAATACTTTCTGAGACCTACTGTCTACTTGCTCTAGTATTCTGTTAATTCTATTTGACTCTGTTGTTCGTGTCAGTACATTAGCGTGTGTTATTTTTAAATTCGGTTGTAGGTAAAGCATCAGCGTCATAACGTTTTTGTTTTTGTCGTATATTTCCTGTTTCTATGAGTCGACGAAGACAACAGTAAGCCTCTAAGATTAAGATGAATCTTAATTTCTACATAACTGAAATCATATAGCTTTGCTGCCCCTAAACACAACGTAGTAGATTATATAACCATAACAAACATTTATGAGGTATTTCAGTAAGTGGTGAGCAAATCACTGTAACAATTTTTTTTAGTACTATGCTAAAAATCTTCTAAACCTGCTCTAAATAGCTCTAAAACATTTTCAACGTTAGGGTTAGTAGTTGGTTCCAAAACAGTACACTTACACTTCTGTGAGAAAATTTGTAGAGGAACCACATAACTGTAGATATTAATTTAATGGCATTTTCACCTATCAACTTTTTTCGTTCCTGTACCTTTCAGAGCAGTTCTACAATTCTGAAATCAAAAAGTCCTTACAGTCTCAAAATACTGCTATCGTCTCCAATAATGCTGTGAGAGTGTTAGCTTTTTGCATCCGTAAACAGCTGAATCAGGAACACCTACCTAACATATTTTAGCATATGACTTAGCTTTGATGACCGACTCCACGAGACATACTGTTAAAAGCTGTCCGCAGCTCAAGAAGGCTGGTCAGAGCTGAGTCCAAGGTGCACGTAGATCTACTGGACGTCGTTCCACTTACGGTCATTAGGATCAAGGGCAAGCGGTCTTGGCGATGAGGAGAGGGAGCGCCACACAGCGCTCTCGTGTATCTGTGGAATGTTCTTCGAATCGTCTCGCTGAAGGCAGAACTCTTCTGAGAGGTACCATGGACGAGCAAAATCATGTACCTCAGTACCTCATCGGCAGTATGTTCCCTTATCGTTTGCCGGCAAATCTATTAGCACCCCATTTTATCCGTTGTGAACCAGAAAATAGGTCCGCCATCAGTTTGAAGAGAGTTCAGCTGGCAAGCGAGATACAACGCCGCTCGTGTTCTGTCATCGGCGTCTACGGACGTGTACCTGGCTCGATACTTTTGGCGAGCACTTCAGACCTACAGTGGCTGTGTTCCTTATTTCGTGCTACAAGACAAGGAAACAGTGTTTACTATGCATGTTGCTCATGTATCGGTAGCAACACTTACGAAAAGGGAGAAAATATGAATATTCTGAACAACTGTTAGCCCTATTATTAGCTCCCTGTATTAACCTTTCTGGGCCTCTTTCGGAAGTAGATGTTAAAACACCAGTAACCGATAAAGGAAGGGTTGCTGGACTGCTTCCTCAGTAACATACGACACATTCATCGTGTCTCGTCATCTGTTAAGGCAAAAAAATATTGATAAATGACTTTCCCAACAGTAGCAGATAGTGGGGAGAAATGATCTTGCTGATGACAGCAACATAATAGTCACTGCAAAAAACGAACGAATTACATTGAGCGTAAATAAACCCAACGTCAAATGAATTAATCAGCTGAAGCGGTGAGAACACACAAAGATACATTCCATAAGAGTGTCATAAGGATGTTACGCCCAAAGAGTCTTGTTAGATACTATTCGTACATACACCCGGTCCTCAGCTATTGGATTCTCTTCTGGGAAATAAATACACAACGTATGAACACCATGTTCAAACTACAGAAAAGTACCATAACAAAAATAACCAAAAATGTTGTTGTTGTTGTTGTTGTGGTCTTCAGTCCTGAGACTGGTTTGATGCAGCTCTCCATGCTACTCTATCCTGTGCAAGCTTCTTCATCTCCCAGTACCTACTGCAACCTACATCCTTCTGAATCTGCTTAGTGTATTGATCTCTTGGTCTCCCTCTACGATTTTTACCCTCCACACTGCCCTCCAATGCTAAATTTGTGATCCCTTGATGCCTCAAAACATGTCCTACCAACCGATCCCTTCTTCTAGTCAAGTTGTGCCACAAACTTCTCTTCTCCCCAATCCTATTCAATACCTCCTCATTAGTTACGTGATAACTTAAAATAACCAAAAATAGTACACTGTAAATCTCTGCAGAAAATTGGGGATTTTAACATCATCATCTGAGAAAATTTATCAATCGGTTACGAACATCAAAGAGTAATACTGATAATATTTACAGTCATTTTGCTCAGTTGCTAATAACAACTTCAATTATGTTATCTTTACGATAAAACATTACTGAAGTTATCGAAAAGAAACTTCGCCAGAAATAGCTCTGTTTATGACCTTGGTAAAAGATGTAGAGTTAAAAAACAATAAACTGAAAACTAAAAACTGTATTTTTTGTCAAAGAATAAAACTGTACAATAAGTTGCCTAACGATTTATTGAGATTACTACAAGAAACTTATTTAAAAAGGTGGTTAAGAAATACCAGTAAGCAAAACATTCTATTAAGTAAAGCATTACTTCAATAATGAAGAAGAGGAATTTTGTGAAAAATGTGGCTTGAGTGAGTAATAATAATAAAACCCCCTCATAACACACTTCCGTACTATTTTTTCTGTTTGGAAAAAATTACAAAAAGGCTCTTCAGTCGATAATACTAATATGTTGTCCTCTTCCTAATATCTCACTCATTGTGGAGGCATGCTGACTCTTTTTTTTTTACGCAATCAGATAGCATAATGCTTAAGGTATACAACATGGAAACCATACACTATCGCCATGTTCCTGATGGCAGTTGATAGTATGTGTAATGTGTACAGCAGTTAGTGTTGAGGAATGAATGAACAGTTTAGGAGTAGATTTCTACTTTACCAAATTATTTACTTGTAAAAGACAATGTTGTTCACTGAGGATAAACCGAACGAGGCTCTCCAGTTTTCAGCATAGCAAGCTTGTTGTGGGAGGATAGAGGGTCCAATCTCCACCTGGTATTTCATGGTATCCATAAATTACTGCAAGAAAATGCCGCGATGGTTCCTACTATAAGACTGCTTCTGACTACTTGACATATGCTCCTCGAACTAGACCCTGTGCGATTCCTGTCTGTCTCAGGTGTCCCAATTTTGTGTTAGTTTATTGGATCGCGCGTGCGCACCCGCTCGCATTTGCGGGTGCGTCTCTCTCTCTCTCTCTCTCTCTCTCTCTCTCTCTCTCTCTCTCTGTGTGTGTGTGTGTGTGTGTGTGTGTGTGTGTGTGTGTGTGTGAGTTTGTAGCTTGTCAACCAGTTTTCTGAATTATATTCTATTTCCTGTATGTAGGAGCTTGTTTCTGGAATCATGTGTTTCTGGTCTTACATCATTAAAGAAAACTATCTTGGTGGGAGTAGTGTGGAACCAATAAAACAAACGTAGGCTTTGTTCCGTGTTTTGCGACTTGTGTGTTAAATTGTGACAGAAACATACTTCTCCCGAATCTGACAGTACAGGATCCTACCATTAAACTTCGTTAGCTCGCTCTCTATGCAGCCCGCACATGAGGACAAGACACCACATAATACCCGGCGAGAGGATAACTGGGGAGGAGCCGTGTAATTCAAATCAAACTAGTCAGTAGACGGACCGGACAAGCACGTCCACCTAGCGGCTCACCCTCATGCATGCTACTTCACACTACTCGCTGCAGGATGGTGCGCCCCAAACCCGGCCCGTTGGAACGAAGTACGGTGCACCCTCACATTCTCAAAAAACTACACAGCTCAGAAAACCGTTCGACAACCTCCTCGCACAGCTATTACATATCAGCCAATAAACTGATCCAAAGCTGGGAATCCTGGAGTACACATGTATCTCATAACCTGTAGGTAAACTGTTTATGTGCATGTAAATATAACGACCAGGAAAATGAAAGCAAGACATGTGGAAAAAAGGAAGTAAACTGTTCATTATTTCAAAAGTAATCGCCAAAACTATTAATATGTTTATCCTACTGTGAGACAAGACGGTCAATGCCTTCACGGAAAAATGGTGAGATAGACATATGGGGCATTCAGAGCACAAGAGAATCAAGTCCATTTTTGGTCTTTTACATTTACTCCACTTTTAAGTACTATTTACAAAGCTGCTTTCAGAGCATTAAAGATTCATGTCCAGATGTTATAAATAACTGCTCTAGGATAGGTAACACTATTGAGTATGGAAGGAAGCAGTCTCATTCAGAGCAAAATGGGAACATGTCCAGTGCCACAGTGTGCATTGTTGGTTATGCTGGTTTGTGAGTTTTAATTACAGCAGAATGATTATTGTAAGTGATCTCGTTTGAAGATATGGAAGAAGTTATTGACATCCTGAGAAGTGGAAAAGTAGCATCAGACAACAGCAGAGGGGCTGTGGGTAGAAGTATACTGCAAGGAAAGGCATAAGAGTTCCAGCTAAAAGCTTCGCTGCTAAAGCCCCTTGTTGCAAGTTGCCAGGGCCGCAATCAACCTCAAAAAAGAAAAAGAGAGAGAAAACATATCTCAAGCCTTCTGGAAGCATAGTGAAAGTAATCGGCAAATAGTGTATCTTCAGGGAGTATTTCAGTCAGGTCTGACTATGAGGCCTCTCAAACGTTTGTTGGGGAATTCCTAAAGGCGTTAGCTTCAAATACATCTTAAGGACTGGAGTGAAGTCTGTAAGGATTTAGCCTCTACACATAATAACCTTGTTTTCTGGCTCTTGTACCGGTCAAAACGGTAAAACGAAAATATCATAGTCTCTCAAGAAGCTAAGTCAAGATCCAAATGTGAAGTCTCAGTTATTGATCACGAATTTTTGGTATCAAGACATTCTTACTTACCTAATGGTATAGATTTTGGTTTAGTGGAGAAAGCCAGTGGGAAGACTCCACACATTTACTCATTAACGATTGGATGGATGTCATTAGACAAGCAAACAAAAAGTCCCCCAGATTTGAGGTCACTGAAATGAAATCCTAAGACTCATTATCCTCCAAAAAGTTAGAGAATTCAATAACGAACAGAAGAAAATTATTGATGGATGTGGTGTAAACAGGCTGAGATTGTTAACCACTCTGGACCATAATGTGAAGTTTGAGGAAGTTGACCTAGGAAACAAAACCCAGCCATCCCACGACATACTTTTGTCACATTAAACAGAGCCTCTTTATACCAAAGGCCGACCAATAACAAAAGCAAAGGAAAAGGACGTGAGAGATTGACTGCTATAAATTCCGCGTGCGCACACCATCTTTTCAAGAACCTACCGCGTGTCACTGCCACAAGAGCTTCCTCAATTTTGCAAGAGCAAGCGGACTATAGTTAATAGATTTTCCTTTGGATCTGAAGTTCATAACCTCCCGTTTTGATATATTTGTTACAATCAGACGCAGGGAGTAAAATTATAATTATAAGGGGCGATCAAAAAGTTTCCTTCAAAGGCCGTATAGTCTAGAATCGTTATGCCAATCAAGGCAGAATCTCTGTGACTATTGAGGCAACCGACCAGGTTGAAGATACCCGTTTGCGTTGCTTGAAGGAGCCCGTAACTGCCTGCTGCACATCCTCGTCCGACGAGAAATGTCGACCTTTCAACGCCTTTTTTAAGGGAGTAAAGGCGTGGTAACCGCACGGAAAGAGATCAGGATTGTAGGCCGGGCGCCCGAGTATCTCCCACTTGATTTGGCTGGCCTCCCAGATCGACCGGCCTCTTGTGTCGAGTCTGCGACCAAATCTGAAGTTGGCGCAACATTCCACAAGGGTGGTTTTCGACAGACATGCTGCTCTGCATTCATTCTTTATTCTCCGATAGTTGTTTACCGGTGTTTGTCCTTCGTGAGCGAGAAAAGAATAACAGCACGTTGGTCCTGTTTGGACGCATTTGATAATAACGTCGCCATAGTTCATGTTTCCGCATTTACCGCACATATATCGGAAAGACACGAATGCTACACTAACCACTTGCCTACATGTCGGTGCTTATATACCCGCAACGAAGTCGCGCTTCGTTACATAAACACTACAACAACGCTCTTAAACGGAAACGTTTTGATCACCCCTTGTCTATCTGCAAGAAATTTATTTTCTTTGGATTTTCCTTAAAAAAAAAAGACAAAATACAACTTGAAGACATTCAGCAAGAAAAATAATCAAGTCTACAATTTTGCTTTTCTAGCAAAGCAGCATGTAATAGCACTTCAGTTTACACTTTTACAATATGTGAATACAACATACAAAAAATTTCTGTCATCCAAACATTTTAAAACTGTGAACTTTTACTGTTATAAACTAGTCAGAAAAACTTTAAGTGTGTTTATTTCAGAACTTTCTTGTGACATGATTTCTTGTGCACTGAACGCTCCATATAAGCGGTAACTTGTAGGTTAGATACTTATATGCCTGTAAACTTAAGGAGCATTGAAATGAAAATGAAACAGGTGGAAAGAAACTAAGTAAGTTGTTTATTGTCCCAGAAGTAAGCACCGTAATGCTTTGCAAATTTTAAGCGCTCCATCAGCTCCTGATGCCTGGGAATGTTGACGGACGTCATCATTCTGATGCAGAATAATGCTCGCCCACATGTTGCGTTGGCTGTTTCGACTACGCTGCAGAAGTTTCGTGGGAATCCTTACATATCATCCACACAGTCCCGACCTCTCCCCATTCGATTTCCATATTTTTGAGGCACTGGAGAAAGAATTCGTGTATGTCGATTTACATCAGCTTCGGAAGAAGAGATGCACGCCTGAGTACAATTATATTTCCGTAGTGATATGGGCCCTTTACCAGCTGTTTAAATAAAGTAAGTTAAATCGTTGACTCCCAAGCACTTTCTCTGTATATCAACTAAGATTTTGTACATTTATGGATTAAGTGATGAGTACCATTTCAATGTAGAAAATAAAATACACATCTTTTTCGAATCAGTTTGTGGCAGTTGTCTTCACGGTGATTCTTGAAGATCTCGGTTTGTCATCATAGCGAATGAGACAACTAGTAATTGATCATTTTCGGGATTTATTCAATTGCGCATATGAAAACATAGTCACAATAGCTTTCTTACATTCTGCCATAAACCATCTTTTTCCAAAGCACTTCTGAAAACTTTCAAACAATTGCCTAACAAAGAGCGCATAGCCACAACACAATAGACCATACGTTGTTACTCTAATGAATGTGAAATACGACTCGGCAATCTTTGGCGCCAAGCGCCAGTATTTATAGTAAGTTACATTGTTGTAAAATATACTAGAACACTACTATCAAATGAATTTATATATTTAAACACGGTAATTGTAAACAATTAAAGGCAATGAACGAATTGCGCTTATGGTTTCTAAAAAGCCTGTAAATCATATCAGTGGCTGTGGAAAGTTTAAATATCACCAGAATAAAATTAAAATGTCCAAAATATTTGACTCTGAAAAACTGTTTATGCTTTGCAAAATTGGATTTTTTATGCCTGTGACGAGATTTTAAGTGAAGTTAAACGAATTTTTACAGTCACGTGATCAAATGTTATCTAGTAAATAATATAGTTCTGCTGGATACTGCATAGAACAGATTTGGAAATTTGTAGGTACACTTGTCTTCATTGAAAATAAACATAATTAAAAAGAAATTAAATTACATATTTTTAGTATGTTAATGTTCTTTAAAATTATGTTTCCGGACTGTTTTAGTGCATAATTAATGTTGTTGTTGTTGTGGTCTTCAGTCCTGAGACTGGTTTCATGCAGCTCTCTATGCTACTCTATCCTGTGCAAGCTTCTTCATCTCCCAGTACCTACTGCAACCTACATCCTCCTGAATCTGCTTAGTGTATTCATCTCTTGGTCTCCCTCTACGATTTTTACCCTCCACGCTGCCCACCAATACTAAATTGGTGATCACTTGATGCTTCAGGACATGTCCTACCAACCGATCCCTTCTTCTAGTCAAGTTGTCCCACAAACTCCTCTTCTCCCCAATTCTATTCAATACCTCCTCATTACTTATGTGATCTACCCATCTAATCTTCAGCATTCTTCTGTAGCACCACATTTCGAAAGCTTCTATTCTCTTCTTGTTCAAACTATTTATCGTCCATGTTTCAATTCCATACATGGCTACACTCCATACACATACTTTCAGAAACGACTTCATGACATTTAAATCTATACTCGATGTTAACAAATTTTTCTTCTTCAGAAACGCTTTCCTTGCCATTGCCAGTCTACATTTTATATCCTCTCTCCTTCGACCATCATCAGTTATTTTTCTCCCCAAATAGCAAAACTCCTTTACTACTTTAAGTGTCTCATTTCCTAATCTAATTCCCTCAGAATCACCCGACTTCATTCGACTACATTCGATTATCCTCGTTTTGCTTTTGTTGATGTTCATCTTATACCGTCCTTTCAAGACACTGCCCATTCCGTTCAACAGCTCTTCCAAGTCTTTTGCTGTCTCTGACCGAATTACAATGTCACAGCTGTAGTTTCCCCTTGCTTTCAGCTGTTCGCAGTACCGGAACAGCAAGGCCGTTTTGGGTAGTGCTACAAGGCCAGATCAGTCAATCATCCAGACTGTTGCCCCTGCAACTACTGAAAAGGCTGCTGCCCCTCTTCAGGAACCACACGTTTGTCTGGCCTCTCAACAGATACCCCTCCGTTGTGGTTGCACCTACGGTACGGCTATCTGTATCGTCGAGGCACGCAAGCCTCCCCACCAACGGCAAGGTCCATGGTTCATATGGGGGGGGGGGCATAATTAAAAGAATGGTTATTATCTTGTGACTTTATGTTCGGTTGTGGAACTTCATAAATAAGCCTTAAATTTGTCTTACGGTGGGATAAATAAATTAATAGTTACGTCGAATAGTTTTTTCAATCTATCTCGTTTTCATTTGAGTTGCTCTTATACGATCTTTATTCACAGACTGTACAAACACGACCTACAGCCACTTCTATTACAACTACTAATAAACTACCATCACTACTAATTATAATAAGGTTAAGTGAATGCTGTTTTTATTGCTTTTGTATAAGGCACTCATGGACTCTACGACGTAGCACATTGTAGTATTACAATTGTATGTGCGTATGTGTGCGAAGTTACGAGTACAGTCACATCTGACAATGTCTTCTGTGTGCTTCACTTTTTTGTCGGCAGTGTATTTTACTGACGAGGGATGAACGGATGCAGGCATAAAATTTCTTATCATTGCCACTGTCTTGTGTAAAATATTTGTAGTGTAGATTGTTAAATAAAATAAGTTAGAATTTAACAACAGAATCAAAGAACATGCAAAGGTAACAGCTGTATTTATTGAGAGGCAAACTGAAAATTATAATGAATACTCTTGACAAAACTCGTGTGACGGATTTTAGAAACTGTAGGAACAGGGATGCACTTTACAAACTGTTTACATGAATTATCACTATGTTTCCTTCAGAAGTACTAAAAATTTTAAAGAGGAAAAATAGTTGATAGGCAGATCATACGAACATTTCGTTTTTGTAATTACGAAATAGAGCCGCCCGCTGTAGCCCCGCGGTCTAGGGCGCCTTGCCACGGTTCGCGCGGCTGCCTCCGTCGTAAGTTCGAGTCCTCCCTCGGGCATCAGTGTGTGCGTTCTCCTTAGCGTAAGTTAGTTTAAGTTAGATTAAGTAGTGTGAATGCCTAGGGAGCGATGATCTTAGCAGTTTGGGCCCATAGGAACTTACCACCACCAAATTACGAAATAACGACGAAAAACTGATTTTTGCTTTGCCCCTAACTGACATTTAATGTGTCTTTACTGTGGCGTCTCGAATTTTATTATTTAAGCGTAGGACATATTACTTTGTTGCCCGTCTGTTACGAAATACGAGTAGCTCTTCTGTAATGATAAACTGGGCCAACATTCAGAACTGGTTCAACTGGCTCTGAGCACTATGGGACTTAACATCTGAGGTCATCAGTCCCCTAGAACTTAGAACTACTTAAACCAAACTAACCTAAGGACATCACACACATCCATGCCCGAGGCAGGATTCGAACCTGCGACCGTATCGGTCGCGCGGTTCCAGACTGAAGCGCCTAGAACCGCTCGGCCACACCGGCCGGCCAACATTCAGAAGAATCTCTGTTAAATTCGTAATTCAGCCTTCCAGTTTTCTGTATACCGTAACTTCCATTTCGTTCAACTTGAATGCCGCTATGGTTCATTTGCGAAGTACACGCTTAATTTCATTCCCCATCCTTCTCCAGTCCGATAGTGTTCTCTACACCATGTATAAGGGGCTTGAACAGCGTCGGGCGTTGAGAGATCACTGTGAAGGACGTGGAGACGCCGTGTTCTCGAGTGAGACAGCGTTATCAGTATCGGTCACAGTGACGTTTAGAAGCGAAAGTAAGCCAGTTGGGCACGGCAACATTGGTACACGCTACTAGGCACTTCACAGTGCCGTTATACTGTTCCGGGTAGGATTACTTGTGAGAGGTCCCATTCTTCCAGTATTCTGGAGAAACGCAACGGTGTTATTGATGGCGTCATGGTGTGGGGAGCCATCGGGCATGACTTCAGTCTGTCCATTGTCGATCTCCTTCGATCGATCGAATCATGCAATAACGAGACTTATGAGGCATTCGGATGTGAGAGGCCTGGTGTTGGTCTGCATAGGAATATAAGGGCAAGGATATACGGCGATAAGACTACAGTCAACCGAAACTGACCATCACGAGGGAGGATCGCCGTGTTGTGCACCAAGCTCATTGTAAACGCTTCACATTTGCATCTGGCGTCCGAGAACAAAATAGTGAATTGAAACTTCCTGGCAGATCAAAATTGTGTGCTCGAACGAGACTCGAACTCGGGACCTTTGCCTTTCGCGGGAAAGTGCTCTACCATCTGAGCTACCGAAGCACGACTCACGCCCAGTACTCACAGCTTTAATCTGCCAGTATCTCGTCTCCTACCTTCCAAACTTTACAGAAGCGCTCCTGCAGGAGAGCTTCTGTAAAGTTTGGAAGGTAGGAGACGAGATACTGGCAGAAGTAAGGCTGTGAGTACCGGGCGTGAGTCGTGCTTCGGTAGCTCAGATGGTAGAGCACTTTCCCGCGATAGGCAAAGGTCCCGAGTTCGAGTCTCGGTCGGGAACACAGTTTTGATCTGCTAGGAAGTTTCATATCAGCGCACACTCCGCTGCAGAGTGAAAATCTCATTCTAAATTAGTGAATTGACTGCAAAGTTCTCTGCCATCCCGCACCATTTGTCGGAGATTAGGAAAAGCTGGATTAGGGAATTGCCGCTCCATGCGTAGGCTGCTTGTGCATGTCCGAAGAAACATCGCATTGTTCTTCTTAACAACATAGGCATTGCAATATACACTCATGCTCATAAATTGAGGATAATTGCAGAATGTGGTGCCACACAACGTGGCACTACACAAAACCGGCGCTAATACCATAGGCACGTAGGGAACACACTAGACACAGATCTGTAAGTCCACGCTATTGGCGATAGTTGAGAAAACCGTCCCGAAACACATGTGCTACAGAACGCCACTGTTTCCTGCACACGTACCCCAACATCAATTTGGCGTATGATAACCGTGCACACGTACACAGGCCGTATATCGGGTTGGCATACTCTGGTTTGTGTGGTCGAGCAGCTGCTGGGGTATAGCTTCCCATTCTTGCACCAGCGCCTGTCGGAGCTCCTGAAGTGTTCTAGGGGTGTGAGGACGTGCAGCGATACGTCTACTGAGAGCATCCCAGCCGGCCGGTGTGGCCGTGCGGTTAAAGGCGCTTCAGTCTGGAACCGCGTGACCGCTACGGTCGCAGGTTCGAATCCTGCCTCGGGCATGGATGTGTGTGATGTCCTTAGGTTAGTTAGGTTTAATTAGTTCTAAGTTCTAGGCGACTAATGACCTCAGAAGTTAAGTCGCATAGTGCTCAGAGCCATTTGAACCATTTGAAGAGCATCCCAAATGTGCTCGATGGGGCTTAGGTCTGGGGAACAGGCAGGCCACTCCATTAGCCTGATATCTTCTGTTTCAAGGTACTTCTCCACGACGGCTGGGTCCGTGCGTTATCATCCATCAGGAGGAAGGTGGGACCCACTGCAACCCTGAAAAGGTGGACATATTGGTGCAAAATGACGTCCCGATACACCTGACCTGTTGCATTTCCTCTGTCAAAGACATGCAGGGGTGTACGTGCACCAATTATAATCCCATCCCACACCATCAAACCACGACCTCCATACAGGTCCCTTTCAAGGACATTAAGGGGTCGCTATCTTGTTCCCGTTTCACATCAGATGAAAACCCGGCGACAACTACTGTCCAGACTATACCTGGACTCGTCCATGAACATAACTTGGGACAACTGTTCCAATGACCATGAACTGTCTTCTTGACACCCGGCTTTATGGGCTCTCCTGTGACCAGGGGTCAGTGGAATGCACCTTGCAGGTCTCCGGGCGAATAAACCATGTCTGTTCAGTCGTCTGGAGGGAACACTGTTCCAATGGCTGCGGTAAGGTCCCGAGCAAGGCTGCCTGCAGTACTCCGTGGCCGTCTGAGGACACTGATGGTGAGATATCGGTCTTCTTGTGGTGTTGTACACTGTGGACGTCCCGTACTGTAGCGCCTGGACACGTTTCCTGTCTGCTGCAATCGTTGCCATAATTTTGAGACCACACTTTGTGGCACACGGAGGGCCAGCGCTACGACCTGCTGTGCATGACCAGCCTCCAGTCACCCTAGTATTCTACCCATCATAACGTCATCAATATGTGTTCTTTGAGCCATTTTCAACACACAGTCACCATTAGCACGTCTGAAAACGTCTGCACACTTACTCGCTGCACTGTACTCTGACATGCACCAACACACCTCTGCGTATGTGGACTGCTGCTAGCGCCACCGTGCGACGAACGCACATCAAAATGCACCGCATGGTCATATCCCGAGGTGATTTAAACGCGAAAACCGCCCACCAGAGCGTTGTTTCACGATGTATCAGCATTTTCCTCAATTTATGAGCATGAGTGTATTTATCCGCCGATACCAGGCAACGACTTCCAATTAAAATATCCTCCCTTGTACGGGAATTACATAATGTGTGCACGAGTACACGTTGTGACGCAGGATTGACAACATATGGAAGCTGGGGTCTGGCAGTGCGTCGTGCACGAGTAGCGAAAGCGGTTAAGGCAACCGGTCGCCCAAAACCGGAAATCCAGGTTCGAGACCCGGTTCGACACAGATTTTCACCGTCGTCATTTCCTTGGCGCGACACTGTGTTCAGGGCTCTTTTAATGCATTTCTGTTTTGTAATTACGAAATAACGATGAAAAGCTGTGCTTTTTGCTTTGCCACTAACTGACATTTAATGTGTCTTCGTTGTGGCGTTCTGAATTTTATTATTTAAGCGAAGAACATATTATTTTGTTGTCCGTCTGTTACGAAATACGAGTAGCATTTCTGTCATGGTGAACTGGAACGGTGGGGCAGTTCTGCACGACTATCATTGGCGGCAGCCTGGGGAGAGGAGCCATTCTTAAATGTCTTGGTGAGAGACAACGGTGTGGGGAGCCATCGTTGGTGACGCTACTTCAGTGCATGCGTCCAAGCCAGAGGGGATATAACGTCATACAGATACGTGGGGTCATACGGCCAAGTTCTTTGTGAATTTGACTGCCGGCCGTTGTGGCCGAGCGGTTCTAGGCGCTTCAGTCCAGAACCGCGCTGCTGCTACGGTTGCAGCTTCGAACCCTGCCTCGGGCATGGATGTGTGTGATGTCCTTAGTTAGGTTTAAGTAGTCCTAAGTCTAGGGGACTGATGACCTCAGATGTTAAGTCGCATATTTCTCAGAGCTATTTGAATCCTTTTGAATTTGACTCGATTTTGTAAGCGCTGGAATGACACCACATACCATCTCGATTCGCAAAGTTTTATTTAGTTTCCTCCTGCTCTGCTGGATGCTTCACTTTTCTGTCTGCTGTGTGTTAGGGATAATATTTTCTGTCACTGTCGGGATCTGAACCAGCTACATTCACATCGAGTGTCATCATTCTAACCAAACGAAAGGGATTTGATATGCGTAATTGCTCCCATATACATTTATCTGCGCACTTCACGTAGAATTTTGTACTTTATAAACCTGTGTTCCTCTACGTTGTGGTCAGCAACAATTTGTGTTGTTGCGAAACGACAGGACAAAGTCTGTTGTATTTCAGAAGATGCATCCTTAGCTCGTAGCTCATCCCATCTCCCGTTATCGTCTCAACAATAAACTACGTAACAATTGTAATTCAGTTATTTCTGAATAGCGGTTTGGTACACCGCCACAGAATTTTTTTCTTCATAAGTATACTACTTCTATATTATTAAAGAGAAATTGTAGTATAAATGTAGCTTGGAAGACAGAGTAATACAGGCTAACGGTTTGGCATGGTCATATGCCGCTAGTTCATACGTCAAACAACTTTACGCCTGGTGTTTTCTGCAGAATGGACAGTTAATGCCTTAGGTGGGACATACTTAATATGTCAGACTTCGAGGCTTTCGTAATATTGCCCGCGGAGTAGAGGAGTTAATAAATCCTCCTGACAGCAACGATTATAAGTGAACGTAGACCAGTTGGGCACGGCGAGACTGGTACGCGCTACTAAACACTTTTCAGCGCCGTTAACATGTTCCAGTTAGGGCACCTGTCTGTCCAGTACCTAGACTACTTGTCGAGGACGTGTGCTGGTGCCATTTTACTTATCCGCTCAGGAAGTGTTATTATGGTAATTGTGCTTGTGTTTTATTCTATTTCGTAGCGAAGGTCGCAAATACGAGTAATAGCGTCGGTACTCGAGCCTGAGATATCCCGTTCGCATTCTGGCGCTGGGAGTAACTTTCACTACGCGTACTTTGATGGCTAGGTTTCAGACATAACGGCATTTACTTTGTGATCACTTGAGTGACCATCAATATCATGGACTTTTTACGAAAACTCTCCGTAATGTTTCATAAACTAAGCACATGAAACAGTCTTGAGGGTGAATCGTCGGATGGAGACGTCAAGCTCATCGGCTCCCAGGATGGTCTTAAAAGCTACAAGAAGGCACAGGGTTTCAGCTTCCCCCTTCACTCTCGGTTTTGTATCAGAAACACATACATGTCACTGTCAACTTTTATTTTGTCTAGAGTCACAGTTATGATAATTTTTTGAATGATACTGCTGCCATTTGACTGTAATACTTTTTTATTTTATTGTTATACGATAAAGATTTTGGTTTTAGGCCATTTTCGAATACTAGAACTTTTTACATGTCTGATGCTTTACAACAGCGGCTTGACATGGAGACCACCAACTTTGTTACAGACATTGCACCTACGAAGCATGCTTTGGTACACACTGCTCACCCCATCTGATATTTCTACAGTTTCTCGCGCAGAGGCGAGATCTCATGTCAGCAGTTCTTGCTCTGCCCCTACAGGAGTCTCGCAGCAAGGCAGACGTTAAGTGACGTCATGTGACCATCTTTCGTACTACACATCATCCCGTCTTCCTGTTACGTACCAAGACAAGCAAGTCTGAGACTTTTCTCTTTCCCTCAGCAGACATTTATGAATTAAAGCTCTCGTAAAACGGAAACGATACGTTTCGGCACATGAGTTCCTGCTCAAAATATTATTTACTCACTCCCCTCTACAAGCCCTAGAGGTCTGTAATGGGAATTTCCGAACATCCTGCATGTACATTATAAATATGAAAGTTTGTGAGTGCGTGTGTGTGAGTTGGTATGTCTGTTACTCCTTCACGCTGGAACGACTGGAGAGATTTGGGTGAAATTTGGGATAGAGACTGCTCATACCATGAATTAACAATGGGCTACCTTACGTGCACCTACCTACCAAACAGGTAGTGGTGGAGGTGAAAATGAAGTGTAGTTTACGACACGCAAACACCCATACATCTACCTAGCCTTTGCGAATGATAGAACTTACTCACTTACAACAAACTTTACACATAATATCAAACCTTTACCAAACTTTTGCCGGCCGCTCTGGCCGAGCGGTTCTAGGCGCTTCAGTCAGGAACCACGCGGCTGCTACGGTCGCAGGTTCGGATCCTGCCTCGTTCATGGATGTATGTGAAGTCCTTAGGTTAGTTTAGGGGACTGATAACCTCAGATGTTAAGTCCCATAGTGCTCAGATCCATTTGAACCATTTGAACCAAACCTTTTATCGCTGACAACCGGCATAAAATGATTAAAGGAAAAAAGTGTATCACTTACTACATTATTGCTGTTCATGGAGTAATTACTTCTTTACTGCAAACTGAATTCACAGCACATTTTGCAGACAGTGTTCACATATACCACTGAATGTACCGAGAAAAAGATATGTCCTTGTAGGCCACAAACTTCATCAGGTTTGACGTCATAAACACTGAGATGCGTCAAAAACTGCCGCATTATGTATTACGTTCGTATTTATTACTTCTTTGTTTCTAGCTTTACTCACAACAGATTTCTCATACAGCAGCCACATGTACTACTGGATTTATCTGCAAAATTAAGTCATTGTACGAGACATAATTCAGAAGATAGGATGTCATAAGCACTCAGCTGCGTGAAAATGAAACTCCAAGGCGAAATTCGCTAGAGATACAGGTGAAATATCTGAACAAACACGTGTGAAATATGTTAAATATATGTGAAACATATCTGAAATGTGTGTACACAGAAAAAGCCGTGAGTAAAAATCTCATCCAAAACGCTGGGAACGGTTTCAATCAAATTTGGCAGGCAAATTAGTTACGATCTGGAAAGAAATACTGTGGGGCAAGAACCACTAGCCTCCTATTGGATTGGATGTGGTATTGTGAAGAGAGAGAGGGGGAGAGCAGGAGGTAAATGGAAATGAGCGTTTGGCGTCATTGGCCGGGAGGCCCCTTGCGGGGCAGGTCCGGCCGCCTTAGTGCAGGTCTCATTACATTCGACGCCACACTGGGCGACCTGAGCGCCGGATAGGGATGAAATGATGATGAAGACAGCACAACATCCAGTCCCTGAGCGGAGAAAATCTCTGACCCAGCCGGTAATGGAACCCTGGCCCGTACGACGGCAATCCGTCACGATGGCCACTCAACTACCGGGGCGGTCAGAGCAGGAAGTGAACAGGCGGATTGCCAACTGTAGGTTGCCAAGATGCACCCATATATGCTACCCTTATGGCTAAGTGCGTTAGACGCCGCAGTAATAAATGCTCATATTATGCTTCCACAAAACGCCGACTGAGCATATTACAAGAGCGCCAGTCTGTAACTGGAAATTAAGCAGAACTGATCTCTGGTAACGTCCGCGTCTTCACGGTAGAAAGGCAATTTCCCAAACAGAGAGTTTAAAAATGTACATCGCTCCTTGCTAAGAATCGCAGAGGACAGCGTTTCTAAATATATCTTAATAAAATTATCATTCCTGCACTGGAGTCTTTAAAATAAAGATGAGATATTACACGCTTTCCGTTACTAGTCCACATGACAATCCTCCTATGCCTTTCGTTTGTACCGCGTTGCACAGGAAATCAGACAGGAAGCAATTTCCAACATATACCAACAGTTCTTAATTACTCCAGCTATTGATAGAAATGTAATTCCGAAATGCGTCATGGAGAGCAATCATCGTATAAATTTATTTTTATAATCTTGTTTCCAGCAGGAAGAGAGTTATCTTCCACGAACGATAACATTTACGCGCATGGCCTTTCAAAGCGTTATTTATTCAGTAGCCCAAGAATAATTAACAAGTGGGTCATGTGGATACGGTCTCGCGGAACATGAAGCTCCAAGTTCTTTAGCCGTTACATCGTGATCTTCCGCTCACAGAAAACGACAGAATTTAACAAGCGTGTCCTCCCACTGTTAGAATCTGTAAATAATGTTAAATGCTGCCAAAAGATTCTCAATCACATTTTGAAGAATTTTTTGCGTTATCTCTATGGGATTATGTGGTGACGATAAATCAAGCAATGGTTTTCTATCACATCACAACATGAGTTCAAGTATACTGATGAGCAAGAACGTAGTGATCATTTACGCACTGCTTAACTGAATACCACCTGGCATTGTTATGGACACGTAACGCACCAAGGACAGTAAAGGGAAGGAGAGACGAACATGGGATCAATGTAATGACGATACGGGCTGTAAGTGGCGAAACACACTGACGTAAGACTCTGACAAACGAGAGACTGTTATGACGCGGTGACCTGGAACAAGCATATCGGAAACGAGAGCATCCATGGAAAGTGGTTGAAGCTCTGTGAAACCACAAGTAGGAGACAAGGTGCTGGACGTCCACGACTCATCAGAGAACATAGAGGGCTTAGGCTAACCTGCTACGTAACGCAGGGTAGACGGTGATCTGTGATAAATCTGACAACACTGTACATTAATGGTGCAGGCACATGTGTTTAGGAGCACACTCAGCGCTCATTGTTGAGGGTGGGACTCAGAAGCGGAACTCTTACATCGTTAATTGCGACTGCAGTCATCACGGGATATTAGAGACTGGAGGTTAGATCAGTGAAACATGTCACCAAGACAACTTGACCAGGTTTCTTCTTACTGCAGGTCGAGGGCGTGTCTGGGTACGCCGTCACACAGGTGAATCGCTGCTCGAAGCATGCACATCGCCAAGGACGTAGGCCAGTTGGGGTGGTATTATGCTATAGGTGACATTCACCTGAGCTTCCATGGAAGCTCATAGAAAGTTTGAAATGGGACACGCAGATAGACCACGCGCTAAATGGAAGGGGCTGCTCACTAAATTCCGAAATCCGATATTCGCCGAGGATGTAGAGCGTATATTATTCCCACCAACTTTCAAATAGCGCAACGATCACCATTAAAACACAAGAGAAATTAGAGCTCGTACTGAGGCGTTCAGATAATCGTTTTTCCCTCGCGCGATCCGCGAGTGGAACAGAGGGGGGGAAATATGACTTTGGCGCGAATTGTGCGCCCCCGCCACACACCGCTTGGTGGCTAGCGGAATATATATGTAGATGTAGATGTAGAATCTGTGGTAGTAATCGAAGGCACCTTGACAGTTACGGTCTACGTGAACGTTATTACGGACCCCCTGCATCCCGTGAAGCTTGATGTTTACCCGACGGTGACGGCATCTTTCAACAGGATAATTGTCCCTGTCACAAGACCAGAACCTTAATACAGAGGTTGGAGCAGCATGATACTGTAATCTCGTTGATGTATTTTGCACCAAATTTGCGTGTTCTACACTCATGCTCATAAATTAAGGATAATGCTGGTACATGGTGAAACAACGCTCTGGTGGGCGGTTTGCGGGTTTAAATATGACCATGCGGTGCATTTGACCTGCGATCGTTGCACGGTGGCGCTGGCAGCAGTCCACATACGCGGAGGTGTGTTTGTGCATGTCAGAGTACGGTACAGCGAGTAAGTCTGCAGACGTTTTCAGACGTGCTAATGGTGACAGAGTGTTGAAAATGGCTCAAAGAACGCATATTGATGACGTTTGAGGGGTAGAAAACTAGGGCGACTGGAGGATGGTCAAACACAGCAGGTCGTAGGACAGGCCCTCCGTATGCCACAAGTGTGATCTATTATGGCAATGATTCCACCAGACAGGAAACGTGTCCAGGCGCTACAGTAAGGGACGTCCACAGTGTACAACACCATAAGAAGACCGATATCTCAACATAAGTGCCCGCATACGGCCACGAAGTACTGCAAGTAGGCTCGCTCAGGATCTTGCCGCAGCCACTGGAACAGTTTTCTCCAGACACACAGTCTACAGACGACTGAACAGACATAATTTATTCGCCTGGAGACCTGCAAGGTGCACTCCACTGATCCCTTCTCACAGGAGAGCCCGTAAAGCCTGGTGTCAAGAACACAGTACATAGTCATTGGAACAGTTGTCCCAGGTTATGTTCACGGACAAGTCCAGGTATAGTCTGAACAGTGATTCTCGCTGGGTTTTCATCTGGCGTGAACCAGGAACCAGATACCAACCCCTTAATGTCCTTGAAAGGGACCTGTATGGAGATAGTGGTGTGATGGTGTGGGGTGGGATTATGATTCGTGCACGTACACCTCTGCACGTCTTTGACAGAGAAACTGTAACAGGTCAGGTGTATCGGGACGTCATTTTGCACCAGTATGTCCCCATTTTCAGGGGTGCAGTGGGACCCACCTTCCTCCTGATGGATGACAACGCGCGGCCCCACCGAGCTGCCATCGTGGGGGAGTATCTAAACCCCATCGAGCACGTCTGGGATGCTCTCGGTCGACGTATCGCTGCACGTCTTCACACTCCTAGGACACTTCACGATTTCCGACAAGCACTGGTCCAAGAATGGGAGTCTATACCCCTGCAGCTGCTCGACCAGCTGATCCAGAGAGTGCCAACCCGTCGTACGGCCCGTGTACTTGTGCATGGTGATCATATCCCATACTGATGTCTGGGTACATGCGCAGGAAACAGTGGCGTTTTTTAGCACATGTGTTTCGGGACGGTTTTCTCAACTTATCACCAATACCGTGGACTTACAGATCTGTGTCTTGTGTGTTCCCAATGTGCCTATGCTATTAGCGCCACTTTTGCGTAATGCCACGTTGTGTGGCACCACATTCTGCCAGCTCGAAAGCTCTCAAACCATCGGTCTGTAATTTGTGGGAATTGGGTGACTCGTGTGTAAACGGGTGGTGCCACCTAGCTACGTAAACGTGCCAGTGACTTGTCGAAACCATAGCACGCAGAAGTGCTGCTGTATTTCTTTCCTAACGGTGGCCAGCATGATATTAAGGAGGTGGTTATAATGTCTTGACTCATTAACATGAATTTCCTCGAATTTAATGAATTTCCTTGAGACATAGAAGTTGATGTCCATGCATCAGCACGGCTTTAGAAAGTATCGCTCCTGAGAAATGCAACTCGCCCTTTTTTCACATGATATCATGGATGAAGGGTATCAGACGGATGCCATATTCTTTGACTTCCGGAAAGCGTTTGACTCGGTGCCCCACTGCAGACTCCTAACTAAGGTACGAGCATATGGGATTGGTTCCCAAGTATGTAAGTGGCTCGAAGACTTCTTAAGTAGTAGAACCGAGTACATTGTCCTCGATGGTGAGTGTTCTTCGGAGGTGAGGGTATCATCTGGAGTGCCCCAGGGAAGTGTGGTAGGTCCACTGTTGTTTTTCTATCTATATAAATGATCTTTTGGATACGGTGGATAGCAATGTGCGGCTGTTTGGTTTAAAAATGGTTCAAATCGCTCTGAGCACTATGGGACTTAACATCTATGGTCATCAGTCCCCTATAACTTAGAACTACTTAAACCTAACTAACCTAAGGACATCACACAACACCCAGTCATCACGAGGCAGAGAAAATCCCCGACCCCGCCGGGAATCGAACCCGGGAACCCGGGTGCGGGAAGCGAGAAAGCTACCGCACGACCACGAGCTGCGGACGGCTGTTTGGTGATGATGCTGCGGTGTAAAGGAAGATGTCGTCGTTGAGTGACTGTAGGAGGATACAAGATTACTTGGACAGGATTTGTGATTGGGGTAAAGAATGGCAGCTAACTCTAAATATAGACAAATGTAAATTAATGCAGATGAATAGAAAAAATAATCCTGTAACGTTTTAATACTCCATTAGTAGTGTAGCGCTTGACACAGTCACGTCGATTAAATATTTGTGCGTAACATTGCAGAGCGATATGAAGTGGGACAAGCATGTAATGGCAGTTGTGGGGAAGGCGGATAGTCGTCTTCGGTTAGTTGGTAGAAGTTTGGGAAGATGTGGTTCATCTGTTAAGGAGACCGCTCATAAAACACTAATACGACCGACCTATTCTTGAGTACTACTCGAGCGTTTGGGATCCCTATCAGGTCGGATTGAGGGAGGACATAGAAACAATTCAGAGGCGGGCTGATAGATTTGTTACTGGTAGGTTTGATCATCACGCGAGTGTTACGGCAATGCTTCAGGAACTCGGGTGGAATCTCTAGAGGAAAGGAGGCGTTCTTTTCGTGAATCGCTACTGAAGAAATTTAGAGAATCAGCATTTGAAACTGACTGCAGTACAATTTTACTGCCGCCAACTTACATTTCGTGGAAAGACCACAAAGCTAAGATAAGAGTGATTAGGGCTCGTACAGAGGCATATAGGCAGTCATTTTTCCCTCGTCCTGTTTGGGAGTGGAACAGGGAGAGAAGATGCTAGTTGTGGTACGAGGTACCCTCCGCCACGCACCGTATGGTGGATTGTGGAGTATGTATGTAGATGTAGATGTATTGTGTGTGAATGACGATTTGAATAACGTTGCAAGCTTAGTAGCACTTCAATGGTTGTTCTGTTGTATTTATGCAAGACAAACGCCAGCAAAGTGTAGCAAATAAAGGATCGATGCTTGATGCATGAACTGACATTTCACCCGCAAAAATCAAATGTGCATTACGCACAAATAGCCAGAACGAAACTATAAATGAGTGGAAATGTTCGAAGCCGGTATATTTCCAGATATGTGTATCAGGTATTAAAGAGAAACGAGAGCATAATAATAGGAAAACCAGATTCAAACATCCTGGCAGATTAAAACTGGGTGCCGGACCGAGACTCGAACTCGGGACCTTTGCTTTTCGCGGGCAAGTGCTCTACCAACTGAGCTACCCAAGCACGACACACGCCCCGTCCTCACAGCTCTACATCTGTCAGTACCTCGTCTCCTACCTTACAAACTTTACACAAGCTCTCCTGCGAAGCCTGCAGGACTAGCACTCCTGAAAGAAAGGATATTGCGGAGACATGGCTTAGCCAGAGCCTGGGGGATGTTTCCAGACTGAGATTCTCATCCTACAGCGCAGTGTGCCCTAATATGAAACTTCCTGGCAGACTGAAACTGTGTGCCGGACCGAGACTCGAACTCTGGATCTTCGCCTTTCGCAGGCAAGTGCTCTACCAACTGAGCTACCCAAGCATGACTCACGCCCCGTCCTCACAGCTCTACATCTGCCTGTACCTCGTCTCCTACCTTCCAAACTTTACAGAAGCTTTCCTGCGAACCCTACAGAACTAGCACTCCTGAAAGAAAGGATATTGCGGAGACAGGGCTTAAGCACAGCCTAGGGGAATTTTCCAGAAGGAGCACTTGCCCGTGAAAGGCAAAGGTCCCGAGTTCGAGTCTCGGTCCGACTCACAGTTTTAATCTGCCCGGAAGTTTCATATCAGCGCACACTCCGCTGCAGAGTGAAAATCTCATTCTGGAAACAACCCCCAGGCTCTGGTTAAGCCATGTCTCCGCAATATCCTTTCTTTCAGGAGTGCTAGTTTTGCAGGATTCGCAGGAGAGCTTCTGTAAAGTTTGGAAGGTAGGAGACGAGGTACTGGCAGATGTAGAGCTGTGAGGACGGGGCGTGAGTCGTGCTTGGGTAGCTCAGTTGGTGGAGCACTTGCCCACGAAAGGCAAAGGTCCCGAGTTCGAGTCTCGGTCCTGCACACAGTTTTAATCTGCCAGGAAGTTTCATACCAGCGCTCACTCCACTGCAGAGTGAAAATCTCATTCCAAATTCAAACAGGTAACTCTCAAAGCCCTCGCACGACCAATTACTAAGTATTGCTCGCTAGTCTGAAAACCTAGTTTGCGAACCTAGTTTGCGAGGAATTAGCAGAAAATATAGAGAAAATCCACAGATGATCAGCGCCTTTTGTTACAGGTTATTTTAGCAAGTTCAAAAGCGACCAGTAGTAGCTCAGAACTGCAGCAGACACATACTGCAAGATGAACTATCATCTTAAATACGTAACCAGCTGCCATTAATGCCTCACTCCTGGATCTCAGTACCGATCTTGCTTTCGTGAAATGTACTGATGTGGACGATGAAAAGAAATTTTTAAGCAATAAGTCAAAATCACAATTAAATTAAAAGACAACATCACCAAAAGAAGCAGGCTCTACCTTAATAACGATCGGAATCAGGTAAATCACGAAACAGTTTAGAAAGAAACTCCATGATGACTGGTTAGAAAAGAAGTGACATTCTGGAGATTACTATTCGCAGAAATATTGATTGTAACTAAGAAATACTATGATATTTAAATATTTCAGCTATAGTGGTACTGTACCTATTTCTTAAAACAATGAAGTGTTTCAGTGGCGCAAGAATCCGCTTTTCTAACTGAATCTATTAAGCTTAAGACATCTGAAAAACATGAATGTGCTGAAGAACGGTCGAGCAAGTATAAAAATGTAGAAAATCACATAAATAGAAAAAAATGGCTCTGAGCACTATGGGACTCAACATCTTAGGTCATAAGTCCCCTAGAACTTAGAACTACTTAAATCTAACTAACCTAAGGACATCACACACACCCATGCCCGAGGCAGGATTCGAACCTGCGACCGCAGCAGTCCCGCGGTTCCGGACTGCAGCGCCAGAACCGCTAGACCACCGCGGCCAGCACACATAAATAGAAATGTGGCTCGAAGAACGTTGCTGGAATGCAGTCAGTTATTTCAGAGATATGATAAAGCGGATAAATGCTTATTTAACTGTTTATATAGAAATAGGCTGGACATTTCATAAATAATGCACTCAGTTTTTTTACTGACACTTTTTTCGACATCCAAGAAACCAATTCTGTTCATCTCTCAAATGGCGCGGGTAACGGTAAGCTCTTCCAGAAATATTGATTTGCTGGAGCTTTGATTGAGCACGTCGAAATTTTTTTTTGGATGTGGGTAACACGAGGCTCTCCGCTCGTTGGACAGTGATTTCAATTCCGGTTCAAAGCCTCTAATCCATATTTCATCAATAGCGACAATTCGACACAAGAATCCTTGACCTTCACGGCCGAATCGTTGTTTGAGCAAGGTTGAAATGTCCAGGCGTTTCTGCTTCCCTCCAGCATTTAAAAAGTGTGGGACCCATCTCGCAGAAATTTTTCTTTTCTTCAAATATTTTATCAGAAAACGGAATACTGATACTTTTGGAATACCCATAGCTTCAGAAAGTTCCTCACAAGTCCACTGCGATCTTCTTCAAGAGCATCTGCCACACATTTCACACTTCGTTCATCTGTTGACATTTTTTGCCTTCTGGGTCTTGGATTTTCGTCTACGCTCATACGACCACCACGGAAACCTATGACCCAAGATAAAACTGAGCTACTGTGCGCTGTAATCTCACCATAAACTTCACTTAGAGCACTGTGAATTTCTGTCGCGTTTTTGTCGCGTCAAGTTTCCATTTCTACCTCTCACCAATTTTGCATTAGAGTCCACAGGAAAAAAGAAAAACACGTGCCTCTTCCTCAAGCTCCAAACTACGACTGACGTAATTTTCATTGTTGTTGCATCAGACAATCCACAGTAATACTAGCCTGTGTGCATTAGTTATGAAAAGTTCCTCGTACTATAATAGGAGATGGTCAGTTTTAATATTCCACGAGCAGCTGTTACAAGATGAAAAAAAGCGAAAAATGGGGGTTTAATTTAACGTCCCGTCGATTTGAAGTCATTAGAGACGTAACTCCTCTTCCCATAATATATATCTCGCGAAATGACGACGAAGTTTACCTTCATAAATTTGTGAATGGAACAGAAAATAAAGGGAGGGAGGGAGAATACAGGTACAATGCCTTGATTTAGAAGCTTTCTGGAGTCATTTGCGCACAATGTGAAACTACTACAAACTGGTGCGTGCCGACTATGTTATTTAAACGTAAGTGAACAACGTAAGTGTTTGTACGTCATGTGCCGTCCTATTTTTTATTTACGATTATGCTGCTATTTAAATGGTAGAGAAACAACAAGCTACATTCATCAAGGTCTCGTCACCACCACAACCATTATCTTGTTAACAATGTTAGAACTCTCTGTTGGCTGTCGGAGAATTTGATTAATATACGTTTCTGGCAGTTACTCGCGCCTTTTCAATCAGCACAGTTCATGAATAATTCAAGACTTGGCCTTCAGCGTACACTTATCTGGCGATATCGTGTCTTACGAGGTAATTCAAATAACCTAATCGAAGGTCAGTTTCTTAGAGACTAATACATTTAGCAGAGACCTAAGTCGCTTTCCTCATCTTCGATGTTTTCGAAACCCATGCTGTAAACAGTTTTGTTTACACTACATTTTTGTGCTACTCTCATTAAATTTACGCTTATTACAAGCGCTGATGAGTTCAGATTGAAAACCCTTCAGAGGGACGGTGCTTTCTGCGAGTGACTGCGTGTAGCAGTATCATTGTCCCTAGTGTACTACTTCGCACAGTTGAGAACATCATTTACAATTCGTGTCCCTCGCCTCTTGCATGTTACTGTAAATGTACCTGTCGACGTGTGATTCTGCACATTTATACTGACAGAACGAGGACCATGATGAAGTGGAGATGCAAACTGTCCGCAACCCTGACCTCGTATTTGGAAGGAACTGGCTACAAATAGTTTGCTTAGTCATCCAGTTTCAGCTGTCGTGTGGCGTTGGACTATCCCACCAAAGTTAGGTAGTATGTCACAGTGAACGCACTAATATTATGTAAAGGTCTTGGACCGGAGCTACAGAGAAACATGAGTGGAATGAAACCATCTGAAAGATAGCGTGCGGAGCAGCACTGGAACGGATGTTTGACGTAGATGTATGGATGCTATGGAAGATGGAAGTGTTGGGAATGGGGTAAGTGAGGCATTTAGCTCGAAAAGTAGTATATAATATTGCAGGAAAGGAATGAAATATCGAGTTGGAAAGCAAAAGGACGTGTCTGCCACGTATAGAACAACTGGTAAAGATACACAGTTTAGTCTGACAGTGACAGTCAATGATTGAAGTGACGCAGAAGGATCGCTTTGGGCAAAGCTCGAATATATTGGCCTAGGCACAGAACAGTGCCTCCATTGTAGACTACATTGTAAATAAGTCGGTGGTTGCTACTAACGTCATTCAATATGTAGGATATCCTTAGGTTTCAGTACTGGTGAAGTGAGAGAGGGAATTTGAAAACTTGATCAATGTTGCAAAGAGCAAGTGGGTACGAAAAGCACTGTAGTTAACTCATCAATCAAGGATTTGGCGATGCTCTAAGAATTCTGATAATCACAGCAAAGACCGAGTGAGTTCTCCCAATGAGTAGCCGACCTCCGCTGATGTATCGCGGACCAGTATCACCACTGGATGGCATTACAAAAGTCAAACTCAACCCCACGGACATGTGCTTCACAGAAATTCTGAGCAAACTGAACCAGCATTTCCGGTCTCATCGCCTTTTTATAGTTAATCATTTAACTGTTATCTACTGCTGTATGCATTCTACACGATGTTGGGACTATGAACTGCAACTTTTAGTTCCTTGGTGCTGTGGCACCGTGGTTCGAAAGGTCAGGAATCTCTTTCATATTCATCACTGGAACGCTGGTGCATTTTAGTTTCTGTTATCATTACCACAATGATATTTCCGTGGAAGAATTACACCATTGTCTCTTGAGTGCGAGGTCACAAAAGGCTAATGATGTTTACGGCAATAGACGCCCCACATATTGTCTACCATGAACAGGTTGCTGATCAACCATACGCCAGACACATTTCTTTTGCTACTTGACGGCTGAGCGCATTTCCTCAACTAGTACCTGCACTACTTGATCCTAGCAGTGAGCAATACCTAACTCATAAAAAAGCCAAATTTATAAAATATACTCGATCACTGATGCGTTACTGAGTCATTAGAGACTGAAATGACACTGTCTGTGGAAGAAGTGGATGGAGTGAATGCTAAATTGATGCATCTAGCGAAGGGACTCTTCACAGCTTTCATATCTCCGAAATCAATTATACAGTTCCGAAATCAACTATACAGCGCATGGCATAGAATACGTTGTAAAAGTATTAATCACTTCCTCTCCTATTTCAGTTAGCTAAAAAGTAAGAAAAAATGGCTTTCTACATTCTTCTAAGTCTGCCGTAATTCATCTTACCTTAATCCAATGATCCATACACGGGATGAACCACGGAGACGGCAGACGTGCCCAGTCTACCTAGGACACCAGTTCTGTACATTCTCGCGACAGTGCTTCGCCTTTCTCCAGAGATTCAGTTGCAGGGTCTCTCAGAGCGATATTTTCGTGTGAGCTGTGCAACGCTGTTACGAACCTGCTTTCGACTCCTTCCGCCAGGCCACCTTGATAATTGTCAAGAAAACTGATGAAGTAATCTAGAATAGAACCGACGTAGGCTCTCTGAGCGTCCTTGTAACATTTTCGTATGGGCTGCGCCGACCTGTTAGGAACCTGCTTTCGACGCCTCCCGCCAGACCACCTTCATAACTGCCACAAAAACTGGCGAAGGACTCTAGAATAGGACGCACTCGAATCTTGTATGCTTTCTCCTTAGTAGATGGGCTGTAATTCCCAAGAATTATACTCCATGCCGTATTACTTTGCAATATTTCCCCTAGATTTTGAGAACCAACATAGAAATATCTTGAATTTTATGCACATAACTTGCTGTCTTTACTTCGGCAAATATTCATGTGGAATATCGTTGATTTTCTCCCCATATTCGCGAACAGCGCGACTCAGATCCCCGTCCGGCAGTCCTAAAGTTTTTCGTTCAAATGGTTCAAATGGCTCTGAGCACTATGGGACTCAACTGCTGTGGTCATAAGTCCCCTAGAACTTAGAACTACTTAAACCTAACTAACCTAAGGACAGCACACAACACCCAGCCATCACGAGGCAGAGAAAATCCCTGACCCCGCCGGGAATCGAACCCGGGAACCCGGGCGTGGGAAGCGAGAACGCTACCGCACGACCACGAGATGCGGGCAAAGTTTTTCGTTGTTTGCCAGAAACACTCCAGACGAATTCTTGTTAGGATTCAATTAAGAAACATACGCTCACTTCCTTCCTATGCCCTCTTCCGAATCAGAGTTAAATCTCCACCTTCAATGACTTCGTGCCTAGAAATGTGAAACTCTAACTTCGTTTCTCCACGGCGTCAGAGCTGTCGAAATACCAAGAAAAATCTTGGTGTGTATAGGCGTCAGAATGGAGAAAACGGACAAACAAGAATTTGTACCACATTGCTAGGTGTGTTTGCAAATATGTTAGGTTACTAATGCCAGATAAAACGGCACCTGACTTCCAGTCCAGTAGCTCACTGAAACAGGTTTTGCAGTAGGTCCCATCCATTCAGCTAGAGTTCGATGCAAATGTTGCTTTTATTTCAATAGTCCCTTGTGAGGTTCCATTGAATACTGTTTATTTGATAATTTCAGCATTGTACTTCAACGCTACAGTTAAAATAAAAATTCTCTCTATTAAACAGCAATACAGAGCGCTACTATGCCGAATAAGAAAGCAGTTCCCATTAATGGAACGTACACTGACAGGCTGTTAACGCCAAATGCTGCTGAAACATTGTCAGTGAGATGGTCGTGCGAATGAATCTAATGTGGTTGTTCTAAACGACAGGGAACCACCAACATTTGTGCACAGCACTGCTACCTTTTTATATTTTATATTAATGGTTACCAGCCAATTTTGAGATAATGACCGCTAGGGGTTGCCTAAGCGTAATTCCATCACGCAGTAAATTATTTATATCATGAAACAAATGCCGGTTAGTAATCTACTGACAATGTACGAATCACTCGGAAGTCATACGAGGTACACTTGAAATTACTGTTGCACGCGAGACTCTTCAGTCGGTGTGAAGGTGCAGCCTAAATCTGATCGTGTCGCCAATGCTTTTTTTCCGTAATGTTTGAAATTAATTATATCAAACTGAGGCATTGTGAACAATTTTATGGTATTTATTAACAAGTGCGCGGTAAAAGCAGACCGGGGTATTGTTTAAAGCAGGTTAGAACCTGTAAATCCAATCGTAGCCACATAGAATGAGGTGATAAAAGTCAGGGACACCTCCTAATATCGTGTCGGACCTCCATTTGCCCGGCTCAGTGCAGCAACTCGACGTGACATGGACTCAACAAGTCGTTATAATCCACTGCAGAAATATTGAGCCACGCTGTCTCTACAGTCGTCCATATTTGCAAAAGTGTTGTCAGTGCAGCATTTTGTGCAGGAAGTGACCTCTCGATTACGTCCGATAAATATTCGATGGGATTCATGTGATGGGATTCTGAGTGGCTTGATCAATCGCCCAGGTTCCCCAGGGTGTTCTTCAATCCAATCGCAAACATCTGTGGTCCGGTGACTTGACGCATTGTTATCCATAAAAATTCCATCGCTGTCTGGCAACGTGAAGTGGCCGCAAATGGTGTCCAGGTAGCCGAACATAACGATTTCCAGTCAATAATCTGCTCAGTTAAACCACAGGACCCAGCCCATCCCGTGTAAACACAGCCCACACCATTATGGTGCCGCTACCAGCTTGCACAGACCATCAAGAACCGTGATGTTCTTCACATCTTAAAAGCAAATCTGGCCACCCAAATTCGCATGAAATTGGTTAACACGCCAGATGAAGATATGGACACCTTCCTCTCTATAACGAACAATAGTGACCCAATTCATGAAGACGCGAGGGCTGTGCAAAGTGTACGAGGTGTGGCTAGAAAAAAACCGGACTAGTACTGGTGAAACAATAAAACAAATGCAATAAGGCTGAAAGTCGCGTGGCCTGTCACGTGACTCTCGCTCCGCCTACTGCTCGAATTCCATCTGCCTCCTGCACTCAGTCTGCCCGTGGCGTCTGTTTTAAGTAGTTGACGTTTTGTCTGTGCGTCGGAAAATGTTGAGTGTACAGAAAGAACAGCGTGTTAACATCAAATTTTGCTTCAAACTAGGAAAATCTGCAAGTGAAACGTTTGTAATGTTACAACAAGTGTACGGCGATGATTGTTTATCGCGAACACAAGTGTTTGGGTGGTTTAAACGATTTAAAGATGGCCGCGAAGACACCAGTGATGACACTCGCACTGGCAGACCATTCTCAGCAAAAACTGATGCAAACATTGAAAAAATCGGTAAACTTGTTCGACAAGATCGCCGTTTAACAATCAGAGCAGTGTCTGAGTTAACAGGAGTTGACAAGGAAAGTGTTAGGCAGATTCTTCATGAAAGTTTCAACATGAACAAAGTGTGTTCAAAAATGGTTCCAAAGTGTCTCACAATTGAACAGAAGGAACGCCAAAGAATGATTTGTTCTGACATCCTGGAAAACATTGAAAGTGATCCCACCTTCTTACAAAATGTTATTACTTGCGATGAATCGTGGTTTTTTACTTACGTTCCAGAAACTAAACGCCAATCGATGCATTGGAAAACTCCTGGTTCTCCACGACAAAAAAAGCACGAATGTCAAAATCGAAATTCAAGGCAATGATGTTTTTTTTTTTTGACATCAAAGGGATTCTGCACATTGATTGGATACCAGAGGGACAAACAGTGAATCAGCATTGCTACATTAGCGTCCTGGCTACCCTACGTGAGCGAGTACGGAGAAAACGGAACGATTTGTGGAGAAAAAAGTCATGGATTCTTCACCAAGACAATGCCCCAGCTCACAGTGCGTTGTCAGTGAAGATGTTTTTGGCAAAACACAACATTCCCATCTTAGATCATCCACCCTACACACCTGATTTGGCCCCCTGTGACTTTTTTCTTTTCCCTAAAGTCAAGTCAGCTTTGAAAGGAACTAGATTTGAGACTGTTGAAGCAGTAAATGAAAAAGCGACGGAAGTAATGTATGGAATTACCGAAAATGATCTGCAGCATTGCTATGAACAGTGGAAAATTCGTATGGAGCGGTGTAGAGACCGAGGAGGAGAGTACATTGAAGGAGATAACATGAAATTGTAAATAATTGTAAATAAATGTTTTTTCCAGCATCAGTCCGGTTTTTTTCTAGCCGCACCTCGTATGTGCTTTACAGCAGGACAATAACATGTGTCCATACGACTACAACAATAAAAAAAATCCGATTATTTTGAGAACTACAATCACTGAGAGGAGAGGCAAGAATCAAACAATTGCTCATGCTTTTTGAGTCTCAGGCTGCAGCAAAAGAGACATGATGACCGAATTGAAAATCATAATCATGACAACAAGCGTGATCATAATCAGAACTATCATCAGTCAGACCGTTGATAGCAGGCACGTGTGAACACTGGTCCAGAAATCGGAGCATGGAGTCATTATTACCAAGGTTCACGTTGTCGCTCACCAAAATAAGTCAACAAACTAAGACCATAAGAGGCCCCACTGACCCAGTGTTAGAGAGCAGTAGAGGTATACAGCATGAATGATCAGATATAATGACAACATGAACATGAGAGGTGAGTTGTGTCAAGAGCACAGTGAATGTAATCACTACACAGAACGCAGTGTGCAATCTGAATGGAAACCATGGTGAATAAATTATCGGTGACGATGGTTCTTGATTCTGGAGTGTAGCAAAGTGCATTTATGAACAACAGAATGTACAGATATTCCTTGTAAGTGGCTGCAATTAGCGCCAAATCTAAATCCTTTAAGAATCAGAATTATGAACAACAGACTGTACTGACATTCTCTGTAAGCAGTTATAACATTCTGAAAGCAATTAGCCTCGAATCTAAACCTGTTAAGAAATAGTCTGACCACTGAACGTATTGTAGGCATTGACCTTTTGAGAGAGATGGACGCAATGATCGACATCTTCGCTGGAAAGCTACATATGAAAGTAAGTGGTCATGATATCATAACTGAATGTATTGTAGGCACTGATTTTTTAAGTGGGAGTGATGGAGTGACTAACTTCTCAACTGGCAAGGTACATTTGAAAGGAGGTGGTCATATGACAATGCATTTAATTATTGGGGTAATGAGCTGCAGAAAGATTTACCAAGGAGTGAAGATGAGATTTGTGCTAAGATGAATTATCTTGGCCCAAAATATGAGGCTAATCTGAACGCTATTGTATCATGTGTCATCTATGAGAAGGTGCATGACTTTGACTGCCACCTCGTTTCACAGCGAACTGAACTACACTTAGTACTAAATCTTTATACCAATCAAAATTACATACACAAAAGTATCATTCAGTATGTTTTCATTAACAGTGGCACATAACTTCATCATTGTCTCTGTATAGTTAAAACGTTCATTTATCTAGTCTTATTTATGACGTTAATACGATAATTTTCAGTAAAATGTAGGGGACTTATATTAACATCATTATTTGTGTTAGTCCTTTAAAATCACATAAAGCATTGTAACCTTTAAAAAATTATTCAGTGGATCAAGATTCCATGAATCTTGAGGAAAAACTGTCTTCCATTTGTTAATAGGATATTTTGTAATTTAGCATGATCAAATTAAGAAAATGAGTTATTTTCTCCATTAGTTTGAAAAACAATGAAAATAAAGTAAGGCATATCAAATTCTTTAGAATTATTATAATTAGTAGTATCTAGTTCAAATCTTTTTCCATTTAATCCAGCAATCTCTATGGTTTATGGTTCAAAGAAAGAAATAGGAATTTCTGGAGTTTTCAGTGTTTTTGGTTCATATTCATATTCATAATCATTTTCAGTCAATGGAGCACGGATTTACACCGATTCTATGACAATTTTATCTGGTTTTGGTAGTGTGGTCACATCTTCAACTCCACTTTGGTTATGCTAGAACCATCCATGAACAGGATCTCTAGAACATAAACTCCAAGTGAAAATTGCTGTTAAATCTCCATCCCAAATTAGTTCTTTAAATTCTTTAAAAAATCTGCCGAATATTTCTAATAGATACAATACTTTGTTTTTCTTACATTTTATTTCTGCGTTACTAAGAATATGTCTTTCCATAGTACATTCTATTGATAGAGATAAAGTTAATAGAATAACAAATAATGAATAAACAAATGGCTATTCTGTTCCAAACATAAATTGTTTACTTTTTTAATTGTAGTAATGTTAGACAATTTTCCCAAATAACTATCAGTTAATTTTTGTCGTAAGTAGCATAATCTGTTCCCTCAGTTCCAATAATACTGCAATCCATTTAAAGTTGTGAATGATACGTATGAATCCATCCATCTTCAATATTAATATTGATTTCGATATTCTTGTTTGGAATATTTATATTATTCTTAGTTTTTTCATTAAAGGGAAAGGAGTAAAACTGATACCTTTCAATCTTATTCAGTGGCAAAGGAAAAAATTATTAAAACATTTTCGAAATAACTGTTAGAAATGATATGCTAAGGTGAATCAAATTGTCATTTTCATTGGTTATAGATGTTTCTAAATTCTGAGTAGTATCAAAAATTGGTATATTTACAGGAAAATTTGATTCATAAATTATTGGTCCTCAAAACTCAGCAGTTCCTTTGAGTGAAGAAATAATGTTAGTTTCTTGATGAAAATGATCAGTATGTTTAACAAACATTATATCAGAAAGACTTAAATTTACATTTATTAATTCGAATGAATTATATTTGGTAATTTACTACCAAATGGTTTTGATTAAGTTAAACAATTTGACCATTAAAACCTAAAACTATCCACTACTGTCTCCTTTACCCACTAATAATATATTGTCACTCCCAGTTACAACTCTATTAAAAATTTTCTTCTTTAATGTTTATAACAGGTTTCTTGAACTTGGGAAAAAATAAAACCATCATTATACAGTCATTAGAAACCAAATTTAAAGAAATCCAAAATTTTCAGTCATCAGTAACTTCACAAAAAGAAAATCTGATTAAAATGTTTCATAAACAACTAGCTAAGTTATAGAAGTAAGTAAAAATTGTATTGATTTTAAAGATAAGAGATTATCTAAAGTAAAAGATCCTATAAATAGTTACAATGTCATCTGGAAAACGAAATAAAATTTCTTGTTTTGAAACCTGAATACAAAAGTATTGTAATGCAATTCATTAATTCCATCAACAAAGAAGAATTAAAAAATCTCATTACAAAGAATCGATATTCAATTATTTTGTTGTTGTTGTGGTCTTCAGTCCTGAGACTGGTTTGATGCAGCACTCCATGCTACTCTATCCTGTGCAAGCCTCTTCATCTCCCAGTACCTACTGCAACCTACATCCTTCTGGATCTGCTTAGTGTATGCATCTCTTGGTCTCCCCCTACGATTTTTACCCTCCATGCTGCCCTCCAATACTAAATTGGTGATCCCTTGATACCTCAGAACATGTCCTTCCAACCGATCCCTTCTTCTGGTCAAGTTGTGCCACAAACTCCTCTTCTCCCCAATCCTATTCAGTACCTACTCATTAGTTATGTGATCTACCCATCTAATCTTCAGCATTCTTCTGTAGCACCACATTTCGAAAGCTTCTATTCTCTTCTTGTCCAAACTATTTACCGTCCATGTTTCACTTCCATACATGGCTACACTCCATACAAATACTTTCAGAAATGACTTCCTGACACTTAAATCTATACTCGATGTTAACAAATTTCTCTTCTTCAGAAACGCTTTCCTTGCCATTGCCAGTCTACATTTTATATCCTCTCTACTTCGACCATCATCAGTTATTTTGCTCCCCAAATAGCAAAACTCCTTTACTACTTTAAGTGTCTCATTTCCTAATCTAATACCCTCAACATCACCCGACTTAATTCGACTACATTCCATTATCCTCGTTTTGCTTTTCTTGATGTTCATCTTATATCCTCCCTTCAAGACACCATCCATTCCGTTCAACTGCTCTTCCAAGTCCTTTGCTGTCTCTGACAGAATTACAACGTCATCGGCGAACCTCAAAGTTTTTATTTCTTCTCCATGGATTTTAATACCTACTCCGAATTTTTCTTTTGTTTCCTTTACTGCTTGCTCAATATACAGATTGAATAACATTGGGGAGAGGCTACAACCCTGTCTTACTCCCTTCCCAACCACTGCTTCCCTTTCATGTCCCTCGACTCTTATAACTGCCATCTGGTTTCTGTACAAATTGTAAATAGCCTTTCGCTCCCTGTATTTTACCCCTGCCACCTTTAGAATTTGAAAGAGAGTATTCCAGTCAACATTGTCAAAAGCTTTCTCTAAGTCTACAAATGCTAGAAACGTAAGTTTGCCTTTCCTTAATCTTTCTTCTAAGATAAGTCGTAAGGTCAGTATTGCCTCACGTGTTCCAGTATTTCTACGGAATCCAAACTGATCTTCCCCGAGGTCCGCTTCTACTAGTTTTTCCATTCGTCTATAAAGACTTCGTGTTAGTATTTTGCGGCTGTGGCTTATTAAACTGATTGTTCGGTAATTCTCACATCTGTCAACACCTGCTTTCTTTGGGATTGGAATTATTATATTCTTCTTGAAGTCTGAGGGTATTTCGCCTGTTTCATACATCTTGCTCACCAGATGGTAGAGTTTTGTCAGGACTGGCTCTCCCAAGGCCGTCAGTAGTTCCAATGGAATGTTGTCTACTCCGGGGGCCTTGTTTTGACTCAGGTCTTTCAGTGCTCTGTCAAACTCTTCACGCAGTATCGTATCTCCCATTTCATCTTCATCTACATCCTCTTCCATTTCCATAATATTGTCCTCAATTACATCGCCCTTGTATAGACCCTCTATATACTCCTTCCACCTTTCTGCTTTCCCTTCTTTGCTTAGAACTGGGTTTCAATCTGAGCTCATGATGTTCATACAAGTGGTTCTCTTATCTCCAAAGGTCTCTTTAATTTTCCTGTAGGCAGTATCTATCTTACCCCTAGTGACATAAACCTCTACATCCTTACATTTGTCCTCTAGCCATCCCTGCATAGCCATTTTGCACTTCCTGTCGATCTCATTTTTGAGACGTTTGTATTCCTTTCTGCCTGCTTCATTTACTGCATTTTTATATTTTCTCCTTTCATCAATTAAATTCAATAATTCTTCTTCAATTATTTTAACATAATTAAAAAATTATGTTAATAAATTGGACTTCAATGAAAAAATTAATCAGCTTAGTAAAAACTGATGTAATGAATTGCTTTACAGAAAAAAAACGAAAACTTTTTCAGATTATTACTCAAAGGCAGATTTAACACTATACCTAAGTCAATTAAGTAACCTTCAAAAAAGAATGGTTGACAAACATAAACTGAGATTTCGTTTTGATAAGGGTAGTGATATATTAAAGTACACATTTGAGTATGATGTAAAAATCGAGAATTATATTATTTATGGCTAATGTGGATAATGATCCGTCACTTACTGCCTTTAAAATGGAGATATTAAACCCATACATGTTTGAGGTGAATTACTTATGTTTGGTAAACTTACTTTAGAATAAAATGATTATGAAAGGTGGAACAATGTTTTAAAAGTTAGTAATTTTTTATCTGTATAAATGGATAACCACATATACTGTTTCAAATATAAAAAATTTACTGAAACACATAGTACTCACAGAGTACCTGATTTAGTCAAAATGGATTCTGGAAATTTGAAGGGAATTTCAAACATACATAAGGATATAAACATTTATTAATTGTTATTGTTTTTTTTTCAAAATGTAGGTGGGCAAATCCAGTTAAAGATAAGGCAAGTAAAATGTAGTTGATAGTTTTGAAAAAAATATTCAAAGCTCTATAAGGACACAGTCTCAAGATTGCTTTGGCAGCCACCAGTCCAAAGACCACTTTTGCTGTAGCCAGAAAATCGAGAAATTTACAAACAGATAACAGTAATGAATTTTATGACAAGGAATTTCAAGATCTGGTGGAAAAATGTGATATTAATCATCATTCAACTTCTTCTGAATTAAAAGTATCTGATGTTGAAAGATTTAATAGAATATTGAAAGCAAAGATGTGGGAAAAATTTGACTTACGAGGAAATTATAAATGGATTGATTTAGGCAAAAATGTTTTAGTTGATATACATAAAACATGCAAACAATAAAAATAATAACACAAAACATTCAACAATATAAATGAATCTAAAAGATGTAAACCAAATGAAAAAAGTTTGTTGAAGACTGTTTATGTACAAATTTATCAGATGCCAACAGCCAGTACAAACTAGTTGATAAGGTTAGAATAAGTAAATTAAAAGGAGTCTTTGAGAAAGGATATACTGCAAATTATTCAACAGAAATATTTGGAATTGAAGGTTTTAGTCATTCTAATGCATTGACATTGAGCTGTGGCTGGCTCGCGTTCATACCATTTTTTCTTTGGCATTTTGTCACAATACAGTGGCGTTTTATTTCTCCCAGAGTTACTACCATAACAAATTACTGACTTGCCTCCGTGAGTGGCAGCAGCTGTACTGCTGTACCATCTTTGGTGTGACCGCTATATTTCCGTGTGGTGGTATGTGCGACTGTCGGTCGCTTGGGACAGAGCACTGAGGTAGTCTCTGTGGCATAAGGTCAGGTCGTGACTGCTGGTGGCGTGCTCACTCAGTCGAATTGTGAGGCTCTACCTGTGTGAGCTGCAAAGTTCATTGTCCACCAAACCTGGACACTGAAGTTGAGTGATCAGTTAACCTGTTATGAAACCTCAACAGCTATGACATCTCTTTGTTCATGGTCAGTTGTTGCTTCCTGGGCCATTCTGGCTAGCAGCAGAGTATGGTGTGTTGGAGTCGGCAAAATTTTGCAGCTGTCTTGCTGTGTGGTCTTTAACTACTAAATTTGTTGGTACTTGTCAGTGAAGTGCACCAGCGGCATTTTCTGCCTTGTGGCCATTAACGCCCCAGTTACCTCGTTGGTCGTTAGCATAGTTTTACAGCAGTGTGTTTTTACTCTCCATGTTGATGGTATCCAGGACAGCATGTAGTTCGACAGCCTTTTAGTTGTTTGTTCATATGTTTTGTTAAGAGTGGTTATTGTGCCTTGGCTGTTTTTAGACTCCAATTTTGAAGACATAGTGCAGCTGGTATCTCCATCCTTGGCTGATATTTTCCATTGTCGTACCGTTGGTTGGGCAGAAGCGAATTGATTAGGTTCTTGGTCAGTCCTTCAGCCGTCCCTGTGTCGGGTTCCCATATGATTATTTAACCTTACTCTTGGCTGCCTGTCTCATCTCACCTTACGTTAGAGCTACCTCCTCAGTCCGACCCTTGGAACACTTCTGAGCACCACTGTTCTGTTGGTTTTAGATTGTGATGTTTAATTTAGTCTGATGTACTGCACAAGGACTTCAGCCGTCTATTAATTTATTTTGTTTTAATTATAAAATAAGGCCTTCAGCTTACTTAAAATATGAAGATTATTTTGTTTAAAAATTAAATTTTAAAGTTTGTTCTTTCTAAAATTCATGTTATACAGGCCTTAAGCCCTGAGTTGTTCAGTGTCCAGTATGTGGCATTCAACCAAGTATTTATGTGAAATATTGTTTTTTTAGGTAAGGCCTTCAGCCATGTGTATTCTTTAAAGTAATTCTTGAACTTGTGTTCAGACCTTCATCCATTCCTGTTTTGGATGTGGTTTTGGGCCTTCAGCCCAGGAGGTATTGCCAGTTTTCTTTACTAGGCCTTCAGGTCTATTGTTTTCATTTGATCCTTTTAAGGCAATGTGTAATTAAGTGTTCTTAGGAAAATAAAGTTTGTTTGTTTTGTGCAACTAACAATAACTGATTACAGCTCCCTCCACAGACATAACCTGATCTGCTCTATCCTGAGAAACCAGATTCCAAACATACAGATTAATAGATTTTAAAGAAGAAGGAATAAAAAGAAAGTTTTATGAACAAGATCTATTGAAAACCCATTAGCCAGACGTTTGTCTTGTTGAAAATCTTTTGAAAAAGAAAGGTAATAAAGTATATGCTAAATAGTTAGGATTTGATCATTCACACAACGAATTGATCACTGAAAATAAAATTATTTTACTAAAAAAATTATATAAATGGAGTTCATTACTGAAAATTTAGACATGTCTGGTACTGAACATAATATTCATTATGCTTCTTGTCTTATTAAAGAAGATAGACTATATTTTGATATTACAATAAAAGTTAATAAGAATGACATTGTCAGAATTATTTGAGAATTTTAAATTTTAATTAATTGTACTAGATGTTTCCAAAAATTGTTGTGAATGTTATATAAAATTAAATTATGAAAAAGGTACTTGGAAATACAGTTTTATTTTCTAAGAAGTGTTATCAAGACGCAGACACTGTTGCCAATCTTAAGAGTGGACACAGTCTGGACATAGCTTCAGCTGTTGAAAGACACAAGATTGATTATATCATCAATCAATACTTCTTGCAATTCATTAATGTAAGTATTGAAAATATTTTGATAACAAAGAATATGAAACCTTTCTTTCATTCTTTGAGATAAATTTATTGAATTATGTACATAATTTCTTCTTAAAATTTCTTCACAAAGTTGATGTCTATTTCGAAAAGTAATTACTTGTTTTTCAAGAACATTAACTTGTCCTTGATAATGTAATAACCATTTTCAAAATTATTGTCATGTAATCTTAAAAGAATAATAGTAGATTTTAAATTTTCATAAGTTTTTGGAGGGACAATATGCAGTAATTATCTCTTTCTATGTTTCTTTCGTTTAATATATTTAAAGCCTTATCAACTGAGGGGCTTGCTGCAGAAATGGTGTAATGCACAAGTTCCTTGTTTTTATATTTTCAGAAAAGGAGTGAAAGTTAAAGAAACCGTATAAATTAACTATTACTGCTATATACATTTTTCTTTGTACTTGCAGTGATATCATTAAATGTAAATATTTCCTCTCTACATGAGGTTAAAAAATTCATTTTCAGTGCCAAAATTATTGGTTACACCAATTTACCTCCAAGAACAATTTGAAAACTTTATTGGTATATTCCACATTTTTGTAATTTTATAAGTCATTGTTGCTCTCTACGAACAAAATACGTATTTACTGCCAGAATGAAGTAACCCACATTTCATGGTTGTAAGAAAAATGATAGAAATAACACTATTTAAAGTAAATAAACAGTATCTAATAAAGAAAATAAACAAAATTTATTTCACATTTTGCTAAAAACATGGGATGCTAAATAGAACTTCTTTCTCTACTGACATTAGTACTCCAAATAATGTAACTATTTAAGGTAATAGTACAAAAATGTCTAGATGTGTCTACCAGTAAACAAGCAGTCACTCATTTTCGCCTTTTCCATTCAAAGATATATTTGTATCAGACTCTGAAAGTGTAGCCTGCGAATTAATAATTTCTTCATAAAATCTGTGATGGATGGGAGTGACCTATTTCACCACCTTCGTTAAATCTTTTACTTTATCGTGTGTCATTAAAGGTTTTTACACCTCAAATATCTTCAAAAGGGTAACACAACCTGGTTGATGTATTTGACTTCTCCTGCGAAGGATTCATCACTAATTCATCTGCATTCTCTCTAGTGTTCTCAGGAATCCCGAACAGTCTACGTTTATTGTGTCGCTGGTATTGTTCAGTCTAGTCAGACATCTCGACCTTTCGTTAAAGCATTCGTGCCGCTAACAGCTGTCTCCCGAGTTTTCTGTACTCTGACTGTCACTGCTGCAGTGACAGCGTCAGTGATGGCCTTGGCAAGCCTGAGCGTCTCCTGTGCTTGTAGCGCGGCGCTAACCTCAGCTTGACGAGCGCGGCGACGTCAGCAATGCCGGGCGGTGAGGCCGCAAATCCCGGTGTCGACTCGATAACAGAGTCCTCACTGATCTGGTCGTTGGATTTGTCGACGGTTTTCAATTTTAAGAGCTGATCCAACTAACAAATGCTCAGAATGAACTGTTATTGTGACACTAGTCACCCGTCGTACGATTCTCCAGTATATAGAGCAGTATAACTGCTTAATAGTGTCTCCAAATTTGAGATATACTTGCAAGCCGAACTAGCGCACATCACTCGGTCCCCGCCCCCTTTGATAATATCTATTTATCTATAACAAAAGACAAAGAAAACTTTAAATGGAAAGGTACGTGGCACTGTAGAATGTTTTAAAAATTTGTGAGAAATGTAAATGTCACAAGAATAAAAGCAAAGTTCAAAAGAAACCATTCACTCATCGATTTTACAGTATTGCGCTAGCCCAATAGAGTCGGTTTGATCTATTTTTTGGTAATTCTGCGGATTTTTTCGGTAAGTATATGAGGAATGAGCCGTTGATTTTAACTGGAACTTGACAAAATTTTGAATTTCACATGTAATATGGAAAGGCGAAACACAGATTTAGGAACCAGGTTTTAAATTGTAAGACATTTCCAGGTGCAGATGTGGACTCTGACCACACTCTACTGGTTATGAACTGTAGATTAAAACTGAAGAAACTACAAAAAGGTGGTAATTTAAGGACATGGGACCTGGATAAACTGAATAAACCAGAGGTTGTACAGAGTTTCAGGGAGAGCATAAGGGAACAATTGACAGGAACGGGGGAAAGAAATACAGTAGAAGAAGAATGGGTAGCTTTTAGGGATGAAGTAGTGAAGGCAGCAGAGGATCAAGTAGGTAATAAGACGAGGGCTAGTAGAAATCCTTGGGTAACAGAAGAAATATTGAATGTAATTGATGAAAGGAGAAAATATAAAAATGCAGTAAATGAAGCAGGCAAAAAGGAATACAAACGTCTCAAAAATGAGATCGACAGGAAGTGCAAAATGGCTAAGCAGGGATGGCTAGAGGAAAAATTTAAAGATGTAGAGGCTTATCTCACTGGGCATAAGATAGATTCTGCCTACAGGAAAATTAAAGAGACCTTTGGAGAAAAGAGAACCACTTGTATGAATATCAAGAGCTCAGATGGAAACCCACTTCTAAGCAAAGAAGGGAAAGCAGAATGGTGGAAGGAGTATATAGAGGGTCTATACAGGGGCGATGTAGTTGAGGACAATATTATGGAAATGGAAGAGGATGTAGATGAAGATGAATTGGGAGACATGATACTGCGTGAAGAGTTTGACAGAGCATTAAAAGACCTGAGTCGAAACAAGGCCCCGGGAGTAGACAACATTCCATTAGAACTACTGACAGCTATGGGAGAGCCAGTCCTGACAAAACTCTACCATCTGGTGAGCAAGATGTATGAGACAGGCGAAATACCCTCAGACTTCAAGAAGAATATAATAATTCCAATTCCAAAGAAAGCAGGCGTTGACAGATGTGAAAATTACCGAACTAACAGTTTAATAAGTCACAGCTGCAAAATACTAACGCGAATTCTTTACAGACGAATGGAAAAACTGGTCGGAGCCGACCTCGAGAAAGATCAGTTTGGATTCCGTAGAAATGTTGGAACACGTGAGGCAATACTGAACCTACGACTTATCTTAGAAGCTAGATTAAGGAAAGTCAAACCTACGTTTCTAACATTTGTAGACTTAGAGAAAGCTTTTGACAGTGTTGACTGGAATATTCTCTTTACAATTCTGAAGGTATCAGGGGTAAAAAACAGGGAGCGAAAAGCTTTTTACAATTTGTACAGAAACCAGATGGCAGTTATAAGAGTCGAGGGACATGAAAGGGAAGCAGTGGTTGGGAAGGGAGCGAGACAGGGTTGTAGCCTCTCCCCGATGTTATTCAATCTCTATATTGAGCAAGCAGTGAAGGAAAGAAAAGAAAAAATCCGGAGTAGGTATTAAAACCCATGGAGAAGAAATAAAAACTTTGAGGTTCGCCGATGACATTGAAGACTTGGAAGAGCAATTGAACGGAATGGACAGTCTTGAAAGGAGGGTATAAGATGAACATCAACAAAAGCAAAACAAGGATAATGGAATGTAGTCGAATTAAGTCGGATGATGCTGAAGGAATTTGATTAGGAAATGAGACACTTAAAGTAGTAAAGGAGTTTTGCTATTTGGGGAGCAAAATAACTGATGATGGTCGAAGTAGAGAGGATATAAAATGTAGACTGGCAATGCAAGGAAAGCATTTCTGAAGAAGAGAAGTTTGTTAACATCGAGTATAGATTTAAGTGTCAGGAAGTCAAATGGTTCAAATGGCTCTGAGCACTATGGGACTTAACTGCTGAGGTCATTAGTCCCCTAGAACTTAGAACTAGTTAAACCTAACTAACCTAAGGACATCACACACATCCATGCCCGAGGCAGGATTCGAACCTGCGACCGTAGCGGTCTCGCGGCTCCAGACTGCAGCGCCAGAACCGCGCGGCCACTTCGGCCGGCCTGTCAGGAAGTCGTGTCTGAAAGTATTTGTATGGAGTGTAGCCATGTATGGAAGTGAAACATTGACGATAAATAGTTTGGACAATAAGAGAATAGAAGCTTTCGAAATGTGGTGCTACAGAAGAATGCTTAAGATTAGATGGGTAGATCACATAACTAATGAGGAAGTACTGAATAGGATTGGGGAGAAGAGACGTTTGTGGCACAACTTGACTAGAAGAAGAGATCGGTTGGTAGAACATATTCTGAGGCATCAAGGAATCACCAATTTAGTATTGGAGGGCAGCGTGGTGGGTAAATTCCTAGAGAGAGACCAATAGATCAATACACTAAGCAGATTCAGAAGGATGTAGGCTGCAGTAGGTACTGGGAGATGAAGAAGCTTGCACAGGATAGAGTAGCATGGAGGGCTGCATCAAACTAGTCTCAGGACTGAAGACCACAACAACAACAACAACATGGAAATGCATCAAAACGTAAAAGAAGTTTCGTTATCTGTTAAGCATTTGAAATTACTAAAAGTTATTTAAAAGACTTAATTATTGGCACCCACAGTGGGGCAATCTCATTAGCAAATCACATGTAATTTCATGCCAGATAGGAAAAAATTCTCAGTTCTCTACGTTTTGACGCCCAGCGTGTGTCGACGTCATTGTTAATTTTCAAGCTATGTGGTATCCCAAAGACTTTTCCAATTCATTACATTTTTCGCGTCATGCGTGGTGCTTGGCTTTGTTTTTATGTTCACATTTTTGCTGGTGTGAGAACTCTAAATTTCGAGACGTGACTCAGAAAGAATTCGCATTCCTTTATTATAATATGCTAACCTGTTTGTGTGTTGACGGATAGTGTGTTTATGTATGCTGAACGTGTTGCAAATGTGCGGTATGAATAAAACATAACGGTAGCTAGTCAATTTAGTTTCGGTCCCCACCGTTTCCCCCGTATTTTGTGATGTAGTTTTAGAATGTGTAGTTTGTTGTTCTGATTATTCTGTTCCACTTTTGGATTGGCCTGTTTACTGCTACCATCGCTGCCGTCAGCGTTGTACTGTGTGTCTCTTTTCGTTCTATGGAGTGCTTGTTGTTTGCGGTTTCGTCTCTCTAGACGACTGAGCTCTGGGAGATTGATACATATGGATACCGACAGGCCAACTGAGGAAAATTTGGGGATGAGTAAGGAAACACAAGGCACGTCTGTGGCGGATACGGAAAGAAAACCACACATCTCATATAACCGCTAGTGGGGACGAAAATAAAACTCGATTTCAAAGACTGGAAGCCGAGCTAAGACTCGCAGTCAGAAGAGTGATGGGCAGGTCGCTGAAGTTAGGCTCGAATTGGGGACCGAGACCGACAACATACGGACAGAGGTCACCAACAGCCTAGACAACGCACGTGCGAAAAGAGTGTGAAACGAAGGTTGATAATTTAAAAACGGAGATGACAGACATATCCGCGCGCATAGATGGTTCAAATGGCTCTGAGCACTATGGGACTCAACTGCTGAGGTTATTAGTCCCCTAGAACTTAGAACTAGTTAAACCTAACTAACCTAAGGACATCACAAACATCCATGCCCGAGGCAGGATTCGAACCTGCGACCGTAGCGGTCTTGCGGTTCCAGACTGCAGCGCCTTTAACCGCACGGCCACTTCGGCCGGCGCGCGCATAGATGAAGAAAGTAAATCGTTCAAGGAAGCACTGAACTAGAGTGTCTGCAATACGACAAGTCAATGACTCTGTAACGCAAGTCACGGCAAGTAACTCGCAGGCCGCATTCCCGATGCAGGGGTTAGATGTACCACTGTCCAAGTTCGGTAGTACGCGCAGTGCCCAGCCGACGGCATACCAACTTCAGACGCGTATCTTCTTGCGAAAGGAGTGACGGAACGCAATGTTTTACTCGCTGCCCGCCAGACGCTCGACCAGGAGAGGCTGTCTGTTTTGACGTAACAGTTTGCAAGAACAGTAGTTAAAAGTATTTCTGCGCCAAATTCCTGGAAACGTAATGGAAACTGGCCGCACAGGCAAGCGAAAAGATGAGCGTGAATAGTGACAGTCCGCGCCACAGTAATCCAAATCGATGGCAACATACGCTGCTCCCTTTGTCGTTCTGGAGGGATACTTGGACGAAAAAATGACAAATGAGGAATTGTGTAGCACGATACGCTCACGTTTTACTGCTCCCGTACAACATATACTCCCCGGGGCACTATCGAAGGAACAGTTCAAAAAATGATTCAAATGGCTCTGAGCACTATGGGACTTAACATCGGAGGTCATCAGTCCCCTAGAACTTCGAACTACTTAAACCTAACTAACCTAAGGACATCACACAACACCCAGTCACCACGAGGCATAGAAACTCCCTTCCCCGGCGGTAATCGAACCCGAGAACCCGGGTGCGGGAAGCGAGAACGCTACAGCACGACCACGAGCTGCGGACGAGGGAACAGTTCCTCGATATTTCAAGGCCTTTGGACGGCACTGAGGAGCAGGAGAAACGAAGGATGGCAGATACTAACACTATGAGGGCAGAAAATAGGGCGTCACAAGGATATGTGCAACGCAATGACAGGCAGATCTGACACAATAAAGGTCGAAGGAGAGAAGAAGGAAATGGGCGAAGGCAAGGTAGGTGCCGTGGTCAACACCACGCAAAACAGGGCAGGTAGGAACTGCCGGACTACAGATGCCATCTGAATTTCGTGCAAGCGTCGCGGGAGCCGTAATGGAGGTTCCCCACCACTGGTCCCAGCTCGGACATGCGCGAGATCGCACAAGTGAATGACCAAAGACAATGAGATGTCACAAGGGACGCCTCAGTAGAGAAGGGACATTACAAACACAAAGTGCGCTACTAGCAATCTCAAGTGCAAGAGGAAACTGACGTTCACTGCGTTGACCCAGAGTAGCCGGAAAAAGCAGATAACCGGTGCCCTCTTTTTGAGATAACAGTCGAAGGAACTAAGGAACTCGCGCCCGGGTTCCCGGGTTCGATTCCCGGCGGGGCGGGGATTTTCTCTGCCTCGTGATGACTGGGTGTTGTGTGATGTCCTTAGGTTAGTTAGGTGTAAGTAGTTCTAAGTTCTAGGGGACTGATAACCATAGATATTAAGTCCCATAGTGCTCAGAGCCATTTTTGAACTAAGGAACTAATACGAGAGCATGTCTGCATTCTGGGTCGGAAGTGACAGTAATGTCTACGTCTTTTTCGCAAAACTTAAGGAAAGTGGTAGTAAATTAACTGAGGTACCCGTAAAAGGAATCTCACTAATTCCCGCTTTTAGGGTGAAAAGGAAGAAGGTAGAAAAGTAAGTCTTGGTGTTACTAAGCGGCGATACTCGACAATGACATACTCTTGAGAAGAGCGGCGATCATGGACTGGGCTACTAAAATCGTGCTCAATTTGTTCAAAGATCCGGTCGCATGGGGCGCAGGAAGCACTAAGGGCAAATTTAATTTGGTGCAGTGTAAAGAGGACGAGGAAATTTTGATAGGTGGGCCGCTGGATCTAAAAGTTGATTCATAGTAGGGAACATGGCTTCCACATGAAGTTAGTTTGACGTCCACAAGTCGTGGTGAAAATTCCTGGCACACAGCCGGTGAAAGAGAATCTGACGGACATGATGATACTAGTTGTGACTTAGAGACCCTCGCATATGTGCTACTAGGATTTAGAGGGTCAGAAGTCGTTAATGAGTACACTCCCGTGACACCGTAAGCCGCCAACGTGAGTAGGGAAGGCACACTCCAAAAAGAACATAATAACATTGGAAGAGAAACAACCTTCAAGATTTGTGACATCAAGCGCGCCGAGATAATGACAAAAGCTGAAGGTGAAGTACCTACAGCTACTGAGAGGCTCTCGTGGAGCGGAGAGTGAGAAGAAAATTGCAGATTGGCCGAGAAGCACTGCGAGGTGCGTCACGGAAGTACGAGTACAGTAGTAGAAAATAATATTGTTCCGCCAACGGGCGCCAGATTTCGGAGGACAGCACGTATTTCCTTGCGTCGAAGTGGCGAGATAAATTGGCGACGTCATATGGTGCCCTGAGTACTGACGATCATCCAGAAGTGTGTGTGGAGGATCCACAGACTGATCCGACTTGAATACTTACAAATATCATTTAAGATAACACATGGTTGAGCCGGGAGCAGAGACAGGAGTTGGTGAAAGAAATTTGGAATTCAAGGATACATTCTCTTTCCTGCCGGGAAGATTTCGGGGAGCGGTCCACAAGTTTAGAGTAACGTGTGATTGGCCGCCGATAAGGAAAGCGTACTCAGTGGCCTGGACGCTTTCGAAAAGCTACCAGGGAAGCGGTACAAGCTATGAAGACAGCCGGAATCATATCGCAGGCCGCGTTGGAATAAGTGAACCAGCTCACGATTGTGCCTAAGAAGCACATATTAGTCCGTTACTACCCCGATTTGAGGGTGTTAAATTATCACATTGAGGCAGACGGAACAAGACTGGAACCTATCCACAGCATACTGCGCCAATTCTCGGAAAAAAATTAGGCTACCAACATTTGACATTACAGCCGGTTTCAATCAAGTTCAGCTTTAAACTATCATTCTATCGCTTGCGCCTTTGTCCCACATCGTGCGCGGGGTTGGCGTGGTTAGTTCGGATTTGGCATGTTAATGTGAAGGAGTGGCGAGATGCCCTTCCTGCCCCCACCCCGTACCCCCCGGGACGGAATCAGACTACCCCATCTGTCTGCGTCTAGTGTAAATCATGGAAAAGTGCGGATGTATTTCATATGTCTGGGAGTCGTGTAACTGAGGCGGGACGTGGGGACCAGCCCGGTATTCACCTAGGGGGATGTGGAAAACCGCCTAAAAACCACATCCAGGCTGGTCGGCACAACGGCCCTCGCCGTTAATGCAGCGGGCGAATTCGATCCGGGGCCGGCGCGCCTACCCGAGTCCAGGAAGCAGCGCATTAGCGCTCTCGGCTAACCGGGCGGGTCTCAAGTTCAGCTTTATCCATCCTGTCTAAAATACACTGTCTTCCTATTGGAGAGAGAAGAGTGTGTACACAACCAACAACCATTCTATCTTAAGGACTCAAGTTCGTCATTTGTGAGAGTGAACACATGTGCCACATACACAGATAAGCCAAAACATGACCACTGCCCACCGCAACGTTGCATGCCGCGTGATGGCGTTGTGGACACGGGACGCCGTAACAAAAGTATGTAAGCGGAGAAGACACGGACAGGGGATCACCATAGCTAAGATATGGGCTGCTAGTGCGGAATACGTTGAGATAAGCGAATTTGACAAAAGGGCAGACTATTATTCAGCAGAACCTTTGAAAGAGTATCTCTAAAACAGCGAAGCTGGTCGACTGTTCACGTGCCGCTGTCGTGAGCATCTACGGAAAGCGGTAGAAGGACAGTGAAACTACCACTAGCAACTAAATGGTTAGACGACCACGATCTTCACAGAAAGTGGAGTTCGGAAGTTTGTCTGCCCTGAAAAGTAGGATAGATGGTGATCTGTGACATCTCTGCCGAAAGAACACAACGGCGGTGCTCGCACAAATGTTCCGAGCATAGCATTCATCGTACATTGTTGAATATGGAGCTCCACAACAGATCACCCCTACGTGTTCACATGTTGAGCCAACGACTTCGTCAATTACGATAGCAGAGGGCACAGGACAATCAGGGTTCGACCGTCGTTCAATGTAAATGTGTCGGTTCTTCCATTGAATCACATTTTTTTTCTGCACTATGTCGATGGTCGTCTCCACAAACGCCGTCATGGAGGTGGACGGAATCTGGAAACGTGTAGCGAGCCATGGACGCGAGGTGGTGGGAGCAGTATTATATTATGGGTGACAGTTCTCCTGCGCTTCAGCGGAAGCTGTGGTAGTAATCGAAGACACGCTGACACCTGTGAACCACCTGCATCCCTTCATGTTTTATTTCTTCCCCGACGGCGACGTCATTCTTCAGAAGTGTAACTGCGAGTACCTCGGAACCAGAACCGTACTACAGTAGTTTGAGGAGCATGATAGTGGATTCACGTTGATGTCTCGACGACCAAATTCGTCTGATGTAAATCCTATGAAACCCATCTGGGTCGCTGTCTAGCGCCATCACCGTGTACGCAAATCAACAGCCCGTTATTACACGACCTGTGCGTAGACATCTAATGCCACATACTTTCACACACCTACCAACAAACTGTCGGATCCCTGATACGCATAATCAGTTATGTATTTTTGTTCCAAAGACGGATAAACAAGCTTTTAAGTAAGTGGTTAGAATTTTTTGCCTCATCAGTGCAAATCAGCTGCTGCCGGTGTTCCACAGATACAGCGTCACGCTCAGGTCCGAGGAAACGAACCTGTGCGCAGACAGGGTGGTATATTTCGGGTTGGAGATCTCTCCGGAAAGTATCCATCCGGAACAGTGCAAATTGACGGAAATCACTAAAATGACACGAGTAATCCGCATACGATTATTAAGACAGCTCTTCAGGCCGATTTCATTTTACAAGGAGGCACATTGTCAAGTGCTCTATACATGCTGCTGAAGAAGCAGAACAAGGGCAAGAAGTGGAGTGGGGAAACGAGGAGGAAAATGCGTTCGAGAAGGTAAAGACTGCGTTCCATGACGGTATTTGTTCGGTGCTTCCTGACTTTTTGGCATCTTCCAACTCTTCGCAGATATAATTGCTCATGCCACTGGGGGATGTGTGCAACAGGGAGGCAAGGATGAAGATGTGCACGTTGTGGCCACAGGTAGTCGGAAGCTACTGGACACAGAGACACGGTATTTCACTACCGAAATACATATGCTGGTCATGGTCTATGCGATAAAACAGTTCATGAGTTATCTGCCCATCGGGAAAACACGTTTATATATGGAACACCGTGATCAAACCTTCCTAAGAACCGTCAGATACAGGAGTAACAGAGTGATACGGTGGGCCCTGGTGAGTCAGGAATGCGATCTGGAAATCGCTTATTGCCGGCTTAAACATAACAAATTTGCTAACTGGTTAAGCTGAAATTCTTCATGAAAGGACAGCGACGAATTCGTCGAGCGACAAAGAATGATATTACAATGGCAGTGTTACACCAATTGGACCAGGCTTCCATCCAATAATATAGGAGGGAGTTAGCCAACATACAAAATCAACAGCCAGAATCTGGAGAATAAAGGTCTCTCTGCTGTACAGTGTTGGTGGAGAGGATGCGAGAATTGTGGTCCGTCAGGCGGAGGGTATGTGCTCGGTAGAATGTGAAAGAACGAAGGTGAAATGTTTGTCTCTCTCTCTCAGGCACTTTTGGGGGATTTAATCGAGCACCACCACGAGCACGTTGGCCTCTGCGGAGCGACGAGATCGTATGCGACAGTCGCAAAGGAGTGGGAACATGCCATATTCAGACGGAAATTTGCGAAGATAGTTAGGAAATGCGACATGTTCCAGCGTGCAAACCAGCCGAACGCGATTTTACCAGTGAAATGCATACCATCAAACTACAGCACCAAATGATCTCGTGTGTGTTGATCATTTCGGCCCTGTGCCAAAGGGGCAGTTGGGGGCACCAGTTTATTTTCGTTGTTGTGGACGCATTTACTGAGCATGTCAGGCTTTACTCCACAAATGGCTCCATAAATTTTGATGGAAGATTATGTGGCTATGTGCACACATGTGGTAAGCCCAAGAGAGTCCTCTCAGACCACGCTACAATGTTCACGTCCCCGAGTTGGAAGGCAGGATTAGAAAAGGAAGGAATCAAAGTGAGATTCTCCTAATTTGAAAACCCTCAATTCAGTCCTGCAGAAGATAGATACAACAGGTGGGAGGGTTCAGTAGGATATTGGTTTCTGACGAACTCAATGTCTGGGTCCAGTACCTATTAAAGATACAGAAGTACTTCAATGAAACTGTGTATTGCAATACAGGATGCATACCAATATACGAGGGCGGTTCAGAAAGTAACCTCCGATTGGTCACAGTGCGGGTTGTGGGGGGAGTAGCGACGCCATCTGTGCGTTCACGCACTCAACAGGTCAGTCGGCATCAAGCCGTGGTCGAGTGAACGTCGTACCTGCGCTAGTTTAGTTTTTGTGGCAGTTTGAAATGTGTGCTGCAATAGAAAACCCCGCCAAATGTGAAGTGCGTGCTGTCATAAGGTTTTTTACAGCCAAAGGATATTCTGCAGCAGCTATTCATCGTGAGCTTTGTGCCGTGTACGGACCAAGAGTTATGAGTGAAGTAGTTGTCCGTGAATGGGTACGTTTATTTAAAAGTGGACGAGAAAACGTTCATGATGAAGAGAGGAGTGGTAGACCATCATTGGTGACTGACGAACTCATTCAGACAGTTGATGCAAAAGTTCGTGAAAATCGACGTTTCTCAATGTCGGAGTTGTCTACTGGTTTTCCACAGATTTCTAAGACTCTCTTGTACGAGATAGTGACAGCAAGATTGGGTTACCGTAAGTTCTGTGCACGATGGGTGCCCAAAATTCTTACCGACCACCACAAAACTCAAAGAATGGCCTCTGCATTAGACTTTCTGTCACGTTATGAGGACGAAGGAGAACCATTGTTAAACAGAATCGTGACCGGTGACGAAACCTGGATTAAGTACGTGAACCCTGAGACAAAAGAACAATCAAAGATGTGGGCACATTCAAATTCGCCTACCAAACCAAGAAAAGCCTCGCAAGATTTTTCTGCCAGAAAACTGATGGCAACGGTGTTTTTGGATGCCAAAGGGGTGTTGTTGGTTGAATTCATGGAACGTGGTACGACCATTAATCAAGACGTGTACTGTGAAACAATAAAAAAGTTACGACGGGCTATACAGAACAAACGCCGTGGTATGCTGACTTCCGGTATCGTTTTTTTGCACGATAACGCCCGTCCTCACTCTGCTCGCAGAACAACGGCCCTTCTTGAGTCCTTCAAGTGGGACGTTATCAACCATTCACCTTACAGCCCAGACCTGGCGCCAAGTGATTATCACCTCTTCATGCATTTGAAGAAATGGCTCGGGTCACAGCGGTTGGATGACGACGAAGAGCTCAAAGATGCGGTCACAGGCTGGCTCCAGGCACAAGCGGGTGATTTTTATGCAGAAGGAATTTCAAAGCTTGTGAAGAGATACGATAAGTGCCTCAATCGCTATGGAGACTATGTAGAAAAATAGTGCAAAGATGTAGTTGTAAGATGTATATATTAAAATATTTTTATTTAACTTGGTGTATTTTTTAAAATCAACCGGAGGTTACTTTCTGAACGGCCCTCGTACTTACAGTTCCAAAAACTGAAGAAGGCCGTGGCTGGCAGGACTGTTAAACCGACGGGAGGAGACGCAGAGACACACCAGCAACGTGAATTCATTATGAAGAAGGCGATAAAAAGAATCAAAAGTGAGCAGGGATAAAGGACGAAGAGTTATAAGATCGGGGATCGAGTCCCCGAGAGAATGCATAGGATGTCGGATGCCGAAAACAAAAAGATGACAAAGTTGTTCCACCTTTACGACTGTCCACACTCAGTGCAATGCCTGCACAGTTTATGATGGTGACCGCAACGCCCACAGCGTGAGAGCTTATTTGGCTCAGTACAGTAGTATATAACAATAGCGGTATCGAAAATTGTAGATGACTCTTAACAACACCTTGTATGTTGTGAATAGATTCTCTGTAATAGTAATTACTACATATTTATTGGTCTTCGATAGCCATTTTTGTGTGCCTCTGGACTGTAGGACACTTTGTGTGTACGAGGAGAGGTGATCTGACGCGCCTATGAGTGTGAGCGTGTGTTCTATGTGGCGTCACAATGCGCAACACAAGGCTGAGAACAGCCGCCTGCACTTTGTATCATAAGACTTCCCATACGCGGGATTGCAACTCAGCTCACGAAGACGCATTGCCATTTCCATGTACATTATTTCTGTTGTTGTTCAATATACTCAACAGTAATACAGTGTGTTGTGTCCATCATTTATCGCATTACCATACGTTGTGTCGAATTGAAAGACGCTGGAGTGGATGCTGAGAACCACACATGCATCAATATATGATGAGATTTCTTTTGCAGCTCATAACGGCGCATCAAAGGTGCCATTCCGTTCGCGAATAACACTTTTTATCTTTGTAGAGTAGTGCATGAAAGGTGGACTGGAGCACATTAGGATTATTCTGTATGTTAGAATTTAAGGGCAGGTTAAAATCTCAAATTACTGTAGTTAGGTACAAGCACGATTATTTTTATTGTTGACTTTCAAGTCCGTTTATGTGGCTCGCACACCGATACTATGCCACCTAGTAAATAAGAAGGACGCCTCCCAAATACCAGTGATGCGTACTTCATGTATAATGATTGTAGGTTCTGTAGCAGAAAACAAGGTACCCGTCTTATTTTCGCAAGTGTTATTACATCTACATCTACATTCATACTCTGCAAGCCACCCAACGGTGTGTGGCGGAGGGCACTTTACGTGCCACTGTCATTACCTCCCTTTCCTGTTCCATTGGCGTATGGTTCGCGGGAAGAACGACTGCCGGAAAGACTCCGTGCGCGCTCGAATCTCTCTAATTTTATATTCTTTATGTCCTCGGAAGGGCCGGCCGGAGTGGCCGAGCGGTTCTAGGCGCTACAGTCTGGAACCGCGTGACCGCTACGGTCGCAGGTTTGAATCCTGCCTCGTGCCTCGATGTGTGTGCTGTCCTTAGGTTAGTTACGTTTAAGTAGTTCTAAGTTCTAGGGGACTGATGAACTCAGAAGTTAAGTCCCATAGTGCTCAGAGCCATTTGCACCATCCTCGGGAGGTATAAGTAGGGGGAAGCAATATATTCGATACCTCATCCAGAAACGCACCCTCTCGAAACCTGGACAGCAAGCTACACCGCGATGCAGAGCGCCTCTCTTGCAGAGTCTGCCACTTGAGTTTGCCAAACATCTCTGTAACGCTATCACGCTTACCAAATAACCCTGTGACGAAATGCGCCGCTCTTCCCTGGATCTTCTCTATCTCCTCTGTCGACCCGACCTGGTACTGATCCCACACTGATGAGCAATACTCAAGTATAGGTCGAAAGAGTGTTTTGTAAACCACCTCCTTCCTTCACTATGGCTTCAACTGCTGCAATGTTCTGTGGAGTCACAACCCGTTACGAACAGAAACTCACTGAGAATGAACACAGTGCACTGGTGGTAAAAACGTTAACAAGTTATCCATCCAATGCTATCTGGCTTGGCCCATGGCAGTCCAATAATGTATGTCACCGAAAACGTAATGTTTTGAATGACTAAGTATTTTAACTAATACCCACTTTGTATCCATTTTTCAGAGCTCGTTGAGGAACATTACAACTGTGTAAGGTCAACTTTTGTGTCACATGTCACAATTATTACTGTGTTGTGTGTTTTCCATGTTGACATTTGTGACACTCCGCTGCAGAGTGAAAATCTCATTCTGGAAACATCCCCCAGGCTGTGGCTAAGCCATGTCTCCGCAATATCCTTTCTTTCAGGAGTGCTAGTTCTGCAAGGTTCGCAATAGAGCTTCTGTAAAGTTTGGAAGGTAGGAGACGAGGTACTGGCAGAAGTAAAGCTGTGAGTACCGGGCGTGAGTCGTGCTTCGGTAGCTCAGTTGGTAGAGCACTTGCCCGCGAAAGGCAAAGGTCCCGAGTTCGAGTCTCGGTCGGGCACACAGTTTTAATGTGCCAGGAAGTTTCATATCAGCGCACACTCCGCTGCAGAGTGAAAATCTCATTCTGGAAACATCCCCCAGGCTGTGGCTAAGCCATGTCTCCGCAATATCCTTTCTTTCAGGAGTGCCAGTTCTGCAAGGTTCGCAGGAGAGCTTCTGTAAAGTTTGGAAGGTAGGAGACGAGGTACTGGCAGAAGTAAAGCTGTGAGTACCGGGCGTGAGTCGTGCTTCGGTAGCTCAGTTGGTAGAGCACTTGCTCGCGAAAGGCAACGGTCCCGAGTTCGAGTCTCGGTCGGGCACACAGTTTTAATCTGCCAGGAAGTTTCAAACATGAGACTGTCCACTCCTCATATGGAGAGAGCCGTTACATTGAAGTGTTGTTTGACTGCGTTCACAAAAACTTAGGAATGCAGAAAAACATCGAAACAATGTGCCAGCAACGCTGGGAGCAGCCTTGACAGCGAAATCGTGAGAAACATACCAATTCCCGAGTCTCACACCAGCCCACGGAAGATAGGAAATATCCACCCCGCAGTGTGAATTTAGTCCTCCAATGACATCGCCGAGAGGAAAAAAAAATCGAAGAGTAGTGGAGCTGAGAGATAGATGAGGCGTGAGAAAAGGAGGAGTCAGTGAGACAGCGCGGAAGCTAGAGGACATGGGGGCTCTTCCATCCGTCGCCTACGTCTATCTTCCGACACCGTGATAACGCTGCTTCGGCCACGTCAACACACGGCGACCTGTCAACGCGGACATCGTTCCGGGCCCTCGCCGCACAGCCACGTGCTGCTGGGCTGAGTGGCCGACTAAACCCACACAGCTCCGAGGCGATGCCCCGTCCCGACCCAGCGCCTGCCGCCGCCGCCGCCACCACACGACAGACGTCTATGAAGAGTAGTGAGATGATTCATTCCCCTCCTCCCCTTCTTCCCCTTAATAGCTGAGACGTGTCCACGCCCAGTCAAATCGACCCTGAGATTTGTAATTTTTGTTTTGTTTTGTGTACAAAAGTTGCTAAAATAAATGCTTGGCCAGAAGAAGAGCTGTGAAGGTGTGCTCTGACTGTGGCGTGACGCTAACGCAAATTGTCGTGCATCGATTTTACGACACAGCAGAATTTTCGTGTCCACGCGTCACAGAATGGGCAGAAACGGACAGAAGAAGAAGACAGGTGGAGAGGAGAAGCCTTCGAATCCGCAACCCAGCAGGAATGCGGATCGAAAGCGCGAAGAGCATCATGTACCTATCCCCCTTATGTATATTCAGTGCTGTAGAGGGTCGTGGACAGAGATATATGATGTCGTAGGCAGCTACTGCAGTGAAGAAGTAGGCGTAGAGTCCCTTGAATCAGGCGCCATCGTCCAACTGCATACAGCGAGGGCGGCCGACCACCACGTACTGAGGAGCGCTGTGGCCGCCCATGTTGTTGATTCACCTACTGTGGAGAAGACGACGGCGCCGAAACAGCGCGAGAAGCAATCCAAGGCCCTGACCAGGGGGCTGCCTTGGATATGTAACGAGATGACGGTCCAAGAAGGGCTGTCACTTGCCTGATTCCGGGGCGCAACTACAAAGCAGCACAACCGGACGAATAAGAAGAGGCCGCCGCTGTAAATCGTCTTAGTGGGAACTGCGACGGATGGCAGCGACATCTTCGGGTTAAGCAAGCTCTTAGGCTTTCCTGTGACCACCGATGATCTCCCCCTAGGCATGGACCCTAAGCCACAGTGCTTTAGGTACCAAGCCGAAGGGCACGTTGCTATATACTGCCGCAAATCGCCGCGATGCAGAAATTACGCCGGCGCGCACGACACCCACACCTGTGACAGAAGAAGAAAAGAGAGGCCGACTTGTGCCCACTGCGGAGGGCCACATGTGGCGAACTGGCGTGGCTGCCCGACTTTCGCCACTGACGGCTGCGCTGGAGAGAAGGAGCAAACCGAGAGGCAACGACGACGACGCCGCGCGGCCTGAATATCGCACCAGTGAGAGTGGCGCGGGGGACCGAGCGCCGGCGGTAGAGCCGCAGGCGCCGCAAGTGCAGGAGATGCGCGCCCTGCTGGCGGCCGCGGCGGAGGAGGCGGCTGCGGCCTTCAAAGCCGCCATGGACGCGGATAGGGCAGCCTTTAAGGCCACCATGACTGCAGAGACGGCGGAGGCATGCAGCCAGCTGCGGCAATTGCGCTCGCAGATGGCGCACAACATCTGTGCGGACGCCGCAGGGGAAGACAAGACGCCAGCCGCCGCTCCGCTGACGGAGCAGCCGGCGGAAGGACACACCGCGGCGGACACTCTGGACACACCGAAGAAGAAGAAGACGGAATGCGCCGCAACAACGCCCGAGTCCATCGGCTCCGGGCAGCTCTGCTCCGACGAGTGGGCTACCAGGGCGATCAGGACGCTCGAGGGCACGGGCTACGTCGTCCGCTACACGGGGAACACTCAGCCGCGGCCATCATTGAGCCTGTCAGCGCAGCCAACAGGCGAGCAGTGGTGCCGCTACGCGACCACGCATCTCCGAGCGCTTGGCTTCGACGCACGCCCACCAGACACCGATGGACGACCTGGGCCCTCCCCCGCGCGAAGTCACCACTGACAGCGCGACAGGGGCTCTCACAGCTCACAATGCAGCACACCGGGCTGCAGCACCGTCTAGGACTGATCTCTTATGACGAAACTTGGCATGACATGGTATCTGATCGCATGATACCCTCTTCTAACTTAACCCATCGCAAAGACATCCGCTATTGCTCTTACTACCCGACCTAACTATCGCAGACGGTTTTTTTCCCTTGGCACATGCCTTGGCACTTTTGTCCCGCTGGCCAGTGTGGCCGAGCGGTTCTAGGCGCTACAGTCTGGAACCGCGCAACCGCTACGGTCGCAAGTTCGAATCCTGCCTCGGGCATGGATGTGTGTGGTGTCCTTAGGTTAGTTAGGTTTAAGTAGTTCTAATTTCCAATGCCCTCTCTTCAATGATGTCGCGACAACACTCCGAGACAGACTTCCAAATAATAACACATACCAACTACTCAGACAAGAAGACACTTTTCACACTTTGAATGCATTGGCAGATGGTGTATCACGGAAAGTGTTAGCAGAATACCTGAGGAACCTAGAATAGGTATAAACTCGTAAATCAAACCGATTGAGACCATATCCCATTCCCATACCGCCTGTGCGTGGGCTGGCCGACTTCCACCATAGTTGGAATCCGCCACGTACAGGGCTAGGCGGGGCGGGGGGGGGGGGGGGTCACCACCACCGATTACGACAAAGCACCGGATACGACGTAGGTTAAGTTAGTTTTGTAGGACTTAGATTAGGACATTAATTTAGGAAACTGCAGCGATTACTAACCTTGGCCAGCCCAGTGCCAGGGGCATGCTCCTCGGGTTTAGCTCGTGGAGCCTGGCTATCCTAAGTAGGTTTGTACTCTACTGGCACACCTGTGGCGCTGCAGGTAATAGTCATACTAGATTAGTGAAGTAACAAGTAGTTAGATCAAATTGCCCATTGTTGTAGAAAACTAAAACTAACACATTGTAGTAGTTAAACTGTAGCTCAATAACATAACTGTAGTTGTAAAAGCTGCATTGTAATCCAATTTATGTATCATTTTACGACCCACAAATCATCTCAGAAGGTGGGTTAACATGTATAATTAGTATTGTTTCAGAAGTTCCAGGGGACTGATGACCTCAGAAGTTAAGTTCCATAGTGCTCAGAGCCATTTGAACCATTTTTGAACTTTTTTCCCTCAGCTCTTCAAACCGCTACCCTTCGGTCGTCTTTCGACCCAATCTATCTCCAGATGAGCGCATATAAATGGTTAACCTTACCCAGACGTAGGCAAACATCGCAGTACTCACATCCTGCGACACCTCACTATAGTGAACACTAACCCTTATGCAAAGATGGCAGTAGACGTTTTGAGTTGGCCATCATGCCGGTGTGGGCGTGGAGGGGCTCCACCTCTCTAAAAAAAACTTCCACGAACTTGTCACACTCATCCTTAGTCTCAATCAAAAGTTAACTCTGTACGGCCGCTACCATCTGACGCTGGATCTGCGAGTAAGTCCAACCGACAGCCTACTCGGAAAAGTCGGCCAACCCCAGTTTCTACGCTTGTCAATAGCCACTGTGTCCATTCGCCGTAGTAAAGATACAATCCAGTACACTTTCTGTTTCTTTCATAAAGGGACACCAGTCTCACGTTTACCCAAGGCCACAAATATTGCCATTGTTAACGGAGTCACCCACGCAAAAATGCCCTACCAGTTTTTCTTTCTTCGTTTCTCTCGTTACTTCTTTCTTCTTCCTTTCCTTCCATTCTCTCCCTTTAATTCGTGAGACTAACTGCATCGTAATAAAATGAAGATAAAATGAAGATAACTGTACCGTCCCTTATTCGTTACATGCAAAACACGCTGAAGCGCCAAAGAAACGGGTATAGACATGCGTATTCAAATACAGAGATATGGAAACAAGCACAATACGGCGCTGCGCTCGTCAGTCCCTAAACAAAAAGTGTCTGGTGCAGTTGTTAGATCGGTTAGTGCTGATACAATGCCAGGTTATCAAGATTTAAGCGAGTCTGAATGTGGTGTTACAGTCGGCGCACGAGCGATGGGACATAGCATCCCAAAGGTAGCAATGAGGTGGGAATTTTCCAGTACGACCATTTCACAAGTGTGCCGAGAATACCAGGAATCCAGTAAAACATCAAATTTCCGACATCGCTGCGACCGGAAAAACATCCTGCAGGAACGACAAATGAAGAGAATCGTTCGACGTGACAGAAATGAAACCTATCCACAAATTGCTGCCGATTTCAGTGCTGGGCCATCAACAAGTGTCAGCATACGAACCATTCAACAAAACGTCATCGATATGGGCTTTCGCAGCCGAAGGCACACTCGTGTAGCATTGATGACTGCATGAAACATAGCCTTACGCCTCGCCTAGGTCTGTCAACACCGACATTGGACAGTTGATGACTGGAAATATGTTGCCTGGTCGGACAAGTCTGTTTCAAATTGTATCGAGTGGATGGACATGTACGGGCATCGAGACAACCTCATGAATCCATGGACCCTGCATGTCAGCAGAGGACTGTTCAAGCTAGTGCAGCCTCTGCAATGGTGTGGGGCGTGTGCAGATGGAATGTCATGGGACCCCTGATATGCCTAGACATGACTCTGACAGGAGACACGTACGTAAGCATCCTGTGTGATCACCTGCATCCATTCATGTCCATTGTGCATTCTGACGGACTTAGGCAATTCCAGCAGGACAATGCGACACCCCACATGATCAGAATTGCTACAGAGTGATTCCCGGAATACTTTTCTGAGTTTAAACATTTCCGCTCTTATTCGTTACATGCAAAATACGGTGAAGCATCAAAGAAACTTGTATAGACATATGTATTCAAATACAGAGATAAGTAAACAGGCTCTCCAGATAAGTTTTAGGGCTTTCCACATTAGCAATTGTCTTCTGTTCATATAGTACAGCAACGGTTGGTATTTTTCGGTCACTGATGTCGATTTTCAATAGGATTTTGGAACATATGCTGTGTTTTGACTTTATGAATTCCCTAGAACAAAACTATCTTACTAACACAGAATTTAGCATGGTGTAGCGGCACCACCGTTTAGGATAGGGAAAGTTAGTTTTGTGCGATATTCTGAGCACAGGTTACAGCAGGTGTGGGCTGGATTGCAGTGAATTACACATACCAAAACAGTTGTGAAGTAGAATAGAGGCCACAGGGCCGTCAAATTGCTGAAAGAGTATATGTAGCTGTTATGCATGTCGCAAGTTGCAGGCAGAGGGGATCTACTGGCCACCCTAGCGTGTTATGAGTACTTGACACGAAGCGGCATGCTTGGCAAAACAGAGGCATGCATCTGAGTATAAATAGGTGCCGTTTGATAGCGAGATTCTTTCAAGTGTGGCAGATCTCCTGGACGGCGGGGCGTGTTACACCACCGACTACACACAGCAGCAGATGGGGCGCCAGCATTCCAGTCCACGACGGGTCATCGGTTTGACCCCCTGAGGCCGACACTGGGTCCGTAGCCAGCCAGCCAGAGGCGGGCCACTCCACAGCTCACTACCGTGGGCAGTCGTCCTGGCTGCCAACACATGCAGGAGGCATCCCAAGGTGAGGGCCGCAGATTTGGACACCGGATCACAGGCGCTGTTCATCACCGCGATCTCAGCGATGCCGGCGAGAGGAAGCAGCAGTTGGCCGCCTGCGGCTCACACCGAGCAGCACAGAGTCGGCAGGGATGCAGACCGTTGAGCCAACTGTCGGTGCATCCTGACGCCGTCACAATTCCGTGGCTGTCCAAGGCCAGCACGACACAGCATTGTGTTGCAAGAGCCACTGGGGTGCGTCCTCAGCATTGCGGGGCCCTGTGACACAGACCGAGAGGAACGAGGGCACTGTAGTTGGAAACAATAAATCACTTGCAAAGCTCTCACCGAGTTTTAATATGGTGCATTCTGCCTCCACCCACTTCTCGTGAAGTAATGAATGCTTCCGATAGGAGATCTCCAATTGATTCCACATTTCTATATTTCCATATGTGGATACCATTGTCCACAAGTGCCTCCTAAACAAACTGCGCACCTATGGAGTACGGTCTCAGCTGAGTGACTGGATTCCTGATTTAGTGTCACGAAGGCCATAGTTCGTAGTAACTGACAGAATCTCATCGAGTAAGACAAAATTGATACCTGACATTCCCTGAGGAAGAGTTATAGGGCCTCTGTTGCTCTTAGTCTATATAAACGATTTAGGAGACAATCTGAGCAGTCCACTTTGACTGTTTCCAGACGATACAGTCGTTTACCGTGTAGTAAAATCATCAGGAGACCGAAACCAATTGCAAAATTATTTATACAAGTGTGAAAGTGTTATTTCTCTCTAAATAAGGTCATCCAAATGAGTACTAAATGGAAAAAGTTAAATTTCAGTTACATGATAAACCACGAAAGTCGAAAGGCTGTCAATTCAACTAAATATTTAAGGATTACAGTTACGACGAATTTGAATTACAATGATCACATAGATAACGTTGTCAAAACGAATCAAAGACTGAGTTTTATTAGCAGAACACTTAAAGGGTACAATGGGCCTATTACAGAGACTATCTACACTAAACTTGTCCGTCTTCTTCTGGAGTAATGCTGCGCGGTATGGGATCTGTACCAGAAAGGACTGACGGAGGACACAGATAAAGTTCAAAGAAGAACTGTTCGTTTTGTGTTATCGCGAGACAGGGAAGAGATCTTCACGGGTATGAAATACGAGTTGTACAGGAAATCATGAAAACACTGAAGCTTTTCGTCGTGGCGAGACCTTTTCACGAATTTCAACCACGAACTTTCTCCTGCGAATGCGAAAATATTCTGTTCCGCCCACCTGCATAGAGAGAAAACTAACAGAAACCAGAGCTTTCCAAATGAGTACTAAATGGAAAAGTTCGAGAGTGGAACGGTTGAGAAGAAGCGTAAAAGTAATTTGATGAACCATCTGGCAGACACTTTGGCGTGAATTGTAAAGGCGTCATATAGCTGTAGATGTAGATATTGCGCAGGACTAATTATACTTTGTTCTTCTAACATTAACATAGAGTCTATTTGCGGAGAACCACTTTTTTAAGCAAAAAAGAGAAAAAAATATTATTAGAAATTTGTTATCTTGCTATTCCTCCAAGCAGATTAGTTATAACATCCGCAAAGGTACCACATTCTGATGCACTCCAGGTTAATCTCGGATTGAATGCTTGGGAAAGTTAAACTCACTGTCGACTGCTTTCTCTCTTCCTCCCTCTCCAACGTAATCAGCAATTTCTCCTTTTCTAAAGGTCTCGGTGTCGACGAAATGTTAAACTATAACCTTCTTTCGCATCCGCCAATCACCAAACACCCTCGTTACAAATTCACCGAGTAGGCTAACAAGGCCGGCGGTAAGATACGAGTTGCTGTGAAATAAATTGTGCCGAAAGTGGTCGAAGCAAAAAGAAAGATTCAGCGGTACACGTGTCTCTGGAGTAAGGTCGCCAGCAGGAAAAGGACTGGTTTGCGGAGGCCGCTGGAGTGGAGAACGTACTTGCTGTGCGGCATTACGTAACTGGGCGGCAGCGCCGGTGCCGACCTGGACTCGCTGGGTGCGGTGCGGCTGCAAGGTGTCGTTTTCCTGCCAGGGCTCCAAGGACGCCGGCCAATGGCGAGAGGAGCCGCTGCAGCCACACCTCATTCCTCCGCGTGACTAATTAAAAGAAACGTGCTGTGAAATGTGGACTTGGCTCCCTCAGATGTGCCCGCTCCAGTGGTCGGTCCAAACTTGGTGTTTTCCTCATAGACGCCGTCCTTCCCAGTTTGTCCATGGCACGTGGGCGACGGAACGCGCCGTAGAAATGCTCGCGGCTCTTGGTGCATGTAGATTACTCGGCGGACCTCGCTGGCATACGAGAGGCATGCGCTCCATACTGAACTAATTATTGGAACCTAGCAATGAAAAATATTCGCTCCCGCGATGAATGCCATTTATAAGAAGCCGTTTGGTTAATAGAAACATCAAAACTAATAAGCAGACGAAGTGTGTAAAAAAGACTTACAAAGAATGTGTATTCACTAGGTCAGACTGAGGGCAAGTCGATGTACAATTAAACGAGGGAATACCTCAGTTGGAAGAAGAAGAAAGAGGGGGAGACAGTTGAATATTAACTGTTTATGGACTACAGGCACTTTGACAACAGACTTATTGCATAGAGATGCGTGAGGCTGAATACAGATCGGTCGTTCTTACCGAAAGGAGACTTTAAAACCATGCGTAAGTTTAAGGCAGTATTTTTAACAGTGCCGATTACGTAAGACCCTTAGACTGAGGTGACAAAAAGTCGTTGGACGAATACAGGTGTCTGTAGATTTGCGTACACAAGGTATGAGAGGGCAGTGTATTGGCGGAGCTGTCATTTGTACTCAGGTGATTCGTGTGAAAAGGATTCATACGTGATTATGGCCACGCGTCAGGAAATGACAGACTTTGAAAGCGGAATGGAAGTTAGAACTAGATGCATGGGACATTTCATTTTAGAAATCGTTAGGGAATTCAGTATTCCGAGATCCACAGTGTCAAGCGTGTGCAGAGAATACAAAATTTCAGGCACTACCTCTCACCACGGACACCGCAGTGGTCAACGGCCTTCACTTAACGAGCGAGAGCAGCGGCGTTTGTGTAGAGTTGTCAGTGCTAACAGACAAGCAACACTGCGCGAAATAACCACAGAAATCAATGTGGGACGTACGACGAAGGTATCCGTTAGGAATGTGCGAGTGCCTTTGTTGACAGCACGACATAGTCTGTGAAAACCTCCTGAGCTCGTAACCATATCAATTGGACCAAAAATGGTTCAAATGCCTCTGAGCACTATGGGACTTCACATCTGAGGTCATCAGTCCCCTAAAACTTAGAACTACTTAAACCTAACTAACCTAAGGACATCACACACATCCATGCCCGAGGCAGGATTCGAACCTGCGACCGTAGCAGTCGCGCGGTTCCAGACTGAAGCGCTTAGAACCGCTCGACAACAACGGCCGGCTCAATTGGACCGTAGACGGCTATAAAACAGTGACATGGTCAGATGAATCCCGATTTCAGTGGGTAAGAGCTGATGGTAGAGTTTGAGTGTGGCGCAGACCTCACGAAGCCATGGACCCAAGTTATTTATAAGGCACTCTTCAAATTGGTGATGGCTTCATAATGGTGCTGGAGTGTGTTTCATGGAATGGTCCGGGCCCTCTGGTCCAACCGAACCGATCATTGGCTGGAAATCGCTATGTTCGGCTTCTTGGATACCACTTACAGTCATTCATGGACTTTATCTGTCACGTCACCGGGCCACAATTGTCCACGATTGGTTTGAAGAAACTTCTGGACAGTTCGAACGAATCATTTGGCCATGCAGACCGCCCAACAGGAGTATCGTCGAACATTTATGGGACGTAATCGAGACCTCAGTCCGTGCACAACATCCAGCACCGACAACACTTTCACAATTTACGTCGAGTTGCTGCACTACGCCGGTCGAAAGAAGGTCCAGCACGATATTAGGAGGTATCCGATAACTATTGTCACCTCGGTTTATAAACCTTTAGATGACCTTAGCTCTACTCCCAGCCAGTTAGATATACACTACTGGCCATTAAAATTGCTACACCACGAAGATGACGTGCTACAGACGCGTAATTTAGCCGACAGGAAGAAGATGCTGTGATATGCAAATTATTAGCTATTCAGAGCGACACCTACAACGTGCTAACACGAGGAAAATTTCGAACCGATTTCTCATACACAAACAGCAGTTGACTGGCGTTGCCTGGTGAAACGTTGTTGTGATGCCTCGTGTAAGGAGGAGAAATGCGTATCATCACGTTTCCTATTTTGATAAAGGTCGGATTGTAGCCTATCGCGATTGTGGTTTATCGTATCGCGACATTGCTGCTCGCGTTGGTCGAGATCCAATGACTGTTAGCAGAATATGAAATCGATGGGTTCAGGAGGGTAATACGGATCGCCGTGCTGGATCACCAACGGCCTCGTATGACTAGCAGTCGAGATGACAGGCATTTTATTCGCATGGCTGTAAAGGATCGTGCAGCCACGGGTCGATCCCTGAGTCAACATATCGGGGCGTTTGCAAGATAACAACCATCGGCACGAACAGTTCGACGACGTTTGCAGCAGCGTGGACTATCAGCTCGGAGACCATGGCTGCGGTTACCCTTGACGCTGCATCGCAGACAGGAGCGACTGCGATGGTGTACTCAACGACGAACCTGGGTGCACGAATGGCAAAACGTCATTTTTTCGGATGAATCCTGGTTCTGTTTACAGCATCATGATGGTCGGATCCGTGTTTGGCGACTTCGCGGTAAACGCACATTAGAAGCGTGTATTCGTCATCGCCATACTGGCGTATCACCCGGCGTGATGGTATGGGGTGCCATTGGTTACACGCCTCGGTCACCTATTGTTCGCATTGACGGCACTTTGAACAGTGGACTTTACATTTCAGATGTGTTACGACGCGTGGCTCTATCCTTCATTCGATCCCTGTAAAACCCTACATTTCAGCAGGATAATGGACGACCGCATGTTGCAGGTCCTGTACGGGCCTTTCTGGATACAGAAAATGTTCGACTGCTGCCCTGGCCAGCACATTCTCCAAATCTCTCACCAATTGAAAACGTCTGGTCAATGGTGGCCGAGCAACTGGCTCGTCACAATACGCCAGTCACTACTCTTGATGAAATGTGGGATCGTGTTGAAGCTGCATGGGCAGCTGTACCTGTACACGCCATCCAAGCTCTGTTTGACTCAATGCCCAGGCGTATCAAGGCCGTTATTACGGCCAGAGGTGGTTGTTCTGGGTACTGATTTCTCAGGATCTATGCACCCAAATTGAGTGAAAATGTAATCACATATCAGTTCTAGTATAATATATTTGTCCAATGAATACCCGTTTATCATCTGCATTTCTTCTTGGTGTAGCAATTTTAAGGGCCAGTAGTGTAGCTTAATCAAATTGTCCTACCAATGACACGCAAACAAGAATGGATTTGGGCGTTAATGGCTGGATAAGAAATACTGATGGATTCATCCACAGACATCTTCTAAATTATCAAACAATTTATTTATATTTCCATTTTACGAAACTGTTATTTTGAATTAGATAAGTAAATATTTGATCCAACAAAAAAAATAAGATTATAGGAAATAGCCTGACTCCATGCGGCGGACACGGGCAACGGTGATCATGGACGCAGGGATTGATAGTGACCAGCTTTTCCCCCTCCAATCTCGGCAGACAGAAGCAGAGGCTAAGAGGCCAAACAGTGAGAGACCGTGATAAATTAGGCGGAGGGTCCTATACGGAGTAGGAATTGAAGAAAAGAGTGAAAGTGAAATATTTGATAGATAAATTTATAGAAACAATACACATGTAACATATCGATTTTGTACGCCTCTGTCAGATTACTCTAAGCGTAGCGAGGCAATTCGAATCTTGTTGATGGAAGAAAATGTCCTGATACAGTGTTTATCTAACGAGAAGACGTCCTGTACGAATATTTCCTCATCTGATGGCTGTAAGCCAATAATTATGATCCGTCCTTCCGATGAGGTCATCAAGCTGAGTGGCGCAGTTAATCACAATGCTGAAGAGTAGGTTCTGTGCTATCCGGGAGGAACAGGTTGACCCTCTGTCTAGTATTCAGATGTGCATTTTCGGCGATTTCCCTAAACCGCTAAAGTGCAGGACACTTCATTTGAAGTGGATACAGTCGATACCCTTCCTCAACTATCTCCAGTTCAAGTATGTGCTCTATCTCGTCGACGAGAGGATAGACCTTAATCCTTCTTTCGCATAAAATTTCATCTTCCACCTTCCTTTCAGTTCCGTGTTCACCCATAACAATACCAAAACTATACTACACAATAGGCGTTATCAGTCGTCTGTCAACCAAGCCACCTCCAGCAGCGACAACTGTTGTAACACAACTTGGCATCGAGTCAAGAAGCTCGGCTGTGACATTCCACGCTGCTTCAAATCTGTGCCAGAATCCATCAATCGTAATGGCCACTGTCTGCAACTAATTATCAGGGGCTTTCAACGAGAGAAAGAGCCAGAGAACATGCTGTATGGGTCATCATTTCAATACTATCCGTACCAATGAAGGGCAGGACAGTGCGGGCTACATGCAGTATTGTGTTATCCTGTTGAAATATAAACCCACAGACATCTCTAATATAGAGTATAGCCACCTACAACAACACGGCAGAAATGACAGAGCTGCTGTCCAGGATATTGGCTGTGCGAATCATAGGTGATTTCTCTGTGCACCGAATGAGGATGATGAATTCAATCTATATTTCACCCCAAAGTTCCTGCCAGACAGTTATTCCAACTACTTTCGCACTTTTCTCTACCGTTCCACTCTCGAACAGTGCGCGGGAAAACAAGGACTTAAATCTTATCGCGCTAGCTCTGATTGCTGTTATTTTATTACGATGATAATTTCTTTCTATGCAGGTGGGTTGCAACAAAACTTTTTCACATTCCGAGGAGGAAGTTGGTGGTTGAGATTTCGTGAAAAGATCTCGTCACAAAGAAAAACGCCTTTATTTTAAAGATTTCCACAACAACTCGCGTATTGTACTTGTGACACTCTGTCCACTATCTGGCGACAGTAGAAAACGGACTGCCCTTCTCTGAACTTTTTCGACGACGTCCCTCAATCCTATCTGGTACGGATCCCATACCGCACAGTAGTACTCCACTAGAGTACGGACAAGTTTAGTATAGGCAATCTCATTAGTAGACCTCTAGGCTCCTCTAAGTGTTGCACCAACAAAACTCAGTCTTTAGTTTCCCACATCTATGTGATCTTCCAGTTTAAGTTATTCCTAATTGTACTCACTAAGTATTCAGTTGAACTGACAGCATTTAGATTTGTGTCATTTATCATGTAATGAAATTTTATTTATTCCTTTTAGTACTCATGTGCATGGCTTCATAGTGCCCATTATTTAGAGTCAACTGACAATTTTGGCACTCGTCCTTGGAGCCTCCGCATAGGGATGCGTCCAACACGACGCTCTGCACAAAACCGGTAATTGCCTGAGGGGACGACGTGTTTCTGCTCGTGTGTTCAGTGCGGTCATTGCCGCAACAACGCCTGCTGTGTTTACAGTCCGTGGTGCTCCTGATAAGTCGCACTCTCATTGTGGACACTTGCTTTGCTGCAAACAAGCAAGTTCCATAACTCATGGCACCTGACGTGGATGAACGATCCTACACTGCCGGGCTCAAAATATATCTGCGCTCTCCGGCGCTAGTCGTACCGCGATTTTGGATTCTTCACGGCGCTTAGTAAGGCCCTCCGGAATCCATCCTTTCCTTGTTCGTGCAATCCCGACCGAGATAGCCGCAATATCACTGTTTCGATGAAACAAGACCCCGCCACTAACGAATTCCGACACGTCCTGGTAAACGTTCCTGTATCTTTCACGAGGCATGACACCGTCTTCTCGCATAAAAGCAACTCTCCAATTTGATTACTGAATGAAAATCATCTGCATAGTTCTTCCTTATACAGTACATACACAATGTACACTACTGGCCATTAAAATTGCTACACCAACAAGAAATGCAGATGATAAACAGGTATTCATTGGACAAATATATTATACTAGAATTGACATGTGATTACATTTTTACGCAATTTGCGTGCATTAATCCTGAGAAATCCGTACCCAGAACAACCAACTCCGGCCGTAATAACGGCCTTGATACGCCTGGACATTGAGCCAAACAGAGCTTGGATGGCGTGTACAGGTACAGCTGCCCATGCAGCTTCAACACGATCCCACAGTTCATCAAGAGTAGTGACTGGCGTATTGTGACGAGCCAGTTGCTGGGCCACCATTGACCAGACGTTTTCAATTGGTGAGATATTTGGAGAATGTGCTAGCCGGTGCAGCAGTCGAACATTTTCTGTATCCAGAAAGGCGCGTACAGGACCTGCAACATGCGGTCGTGCTGAAATGTAGGGTTTCGCAGGGATCGAATGGAGGGTAGAGCCACGGGACGTAACACATCTGAAATGTAACGTCCACTGTTCAAAGTGCCGTCAGTGGGAACAAGAGGTGACCGAGACGTGTAACCAATGGCACCCCATACCATCACGCCGGGTGATACGCCAGTATGGCGATGACGAATACACGCTTCTAATGTGCGTTCACCGCGATGTCGCCAAACACGGATGCGACCATCATGATGCTGTAAACAGAACCAGGATTCATCCGAAAAAATGACTTTTGCCATTCGTGCACCCAGGTTCGTCGTTGAGTACACCATCGCAGTCGCTCCTGTCTGTGATGAAGCGTCAAGGGTAACCGCAGCCATGGTCTCCGAGCTGATAGTCCACGCTGCTGTAAACGTCGTCGAACTGTTCGTGCAGATGGTTGTTATCTTGCAAACGCCCCGATATGTTGACTCAGGGATCGAGACGTGGCTGCACGATCCGTTACAGCCATGCGAATAAAATGCCTGTCATCTCGACTGCCAGTGATACGAGGCCGTTGGGATCCGATACTGCGTTTCGTATTACCCTCCTGAACCCACCGATTTCATATTCTGCTAACAGTCATTGGATCTCGACCAACGCGAGCAGCAATGTCGCGATACGATAAACCACAATCGCGATAGGCTACAATCCGACCTTTATCAAAGTAGGAAACGTGATGATACGCATTTCTCCTCCTTACACGAGGCATCACAACAACGTTTCACCAGGCAACGCCAGTCAACTGCTGTCTGTGTATGAGAAATCGGTTCGAAACTTTCCTCATCCAGCACCTTGTGTGAATGCTCTGAAAAGCTAATAATTTGCATATCACAGCATCTTCTTCCTGTCGGTTAGATTTCGCGTCTGCAGCACGTCATCTTCGTGGTGTAGCAATTTTAATGGCCAGTAGTGTAGATTGTGTGACACAGCCCTATTTCGTGAAGTTGCGCTGAAATGCTAATATTTGCACATTCAAGCACCCAGTACACTTCAGTCCAGTCTGACATTTGTTATACGCTTCCTTCATAATGTTGCAGTTTTAATGGTCAGCATTTTACTGGAGGCTAAATGCAACCTTATGTATATCTCATATGGTGTTTTCTTGTTCATACGCTCCCACACTTCAAATAATGTGGACGTTCTGATGAACTAGAAACAGAAGGATACAAAAGGTGCTCACAAAAGTGAACACAAATAGGAAACAACGATATTAATTCTGAAACATGTACCTTACTGTAGAGTGGTTGAAAACACATATAAAACAGCGATATTTCTAAGTTCTTCACTGCATATGTAGATGAGGAAGGGCTGTACAACAGCCACCACTAGTGAAACGGTACAGGCTAGCTCCTTCTGCACAGCTCACGTACTTGTTGTTCAAAAAAGCATTCTGACTCTGAATCCTTTCACAATTACTTTACAAGTTTCGATAGTATTGGGTGTTCCAAAATGGTCTTCACGACTTTGATCATGTACGTATCAGAAATGTGGATAGGTGCAGTTTTCGGCATAATGATACACACACCTCCAAATACAGAGATGCGTGAACAAGTGCCGCATCATGCACGACACTTCAGTCTATTACTTCATTAGTACTAATTGTATTTGCAACACATTTCGTACACAGTATCCCGGTATGTTGCTAAATGTACCTGCTAAAACATTTCATTTTACCTCACATAGTTAGAGGAATATGACGGCACAAACACAAAGAGCGTGAAAAACTGCCGCATCCTGCATAATTTTTTAATTAATCGCTACTTCACAAGCATTTTTGCTCACTATATGTTCTGCTGACAGTAGCCACATATAACACTAAATGTACCAACAAAATTATGTCATTTTACAGCACATATTTCAGCAGATACGACATCGTAAACATCGAACTGCGTAAAAATGGAACTGCAGCGCAAAATTCGTAAGACCTACAGGTGAAATATGTGTACAGATACGTGTAAAATTAGTTAAATATATACGAAATATATTTGACATGTGCGTATGCGGGCAAAGCCATAGGGGTAAACAGCCCATCCATAACTGTGGAACGATTTCAATCAAATGTGGTAGACGTTTACAATCTGGAAAGAAATACTGTAAAGGTAAGAACCACCAACCTTCTACTGGGGTGAGCGTGAGAATGTGGAGAGAGAATAGGGAGGAGGGGATGGACAGACAGCGAGGGGAAGGAGGAGATAAGCTCAGATAAGAGGAGGAGGTGATGGACAGATATAGGCAAGGGAAAATTCACGGAGAGAGGGGTGAGGAGGAGACTGACTGAGAAAGGAAAGAGGAGGAGATGGACACAGAAAGGAACGGGGTGGAGATGAAAAGGAAGAGGGTAAAGGGAAGATGGACAGAGAGCGGGAGGTAGGACGAGACTGAAAAAGAGAGGGGGAGGTTGAGGTGGAATTAGAGGGGCAGTGAGGAGGCGGACAGAGGAGAAAGGGGCAGACTGACAGAGATGAGAGGAAAGAGAAAATGCACACAGAGAGGAGCAGAAGGAGATGGATAGACAATGGAGGATGGAGGAGGCGGACAGAGAAAGAGGTGGAGGAAATTGACAGAGAGGAGACGAAGAAGGAAATGGACAGAGAGAGGGGGAAGGAGGGGATGGACTAATAAGTTGTTGTTGTGGTCTTCAGTCATGAGACTGGTTTCATGCAGCTCTCCATGCTACTCTATCCTGTCCTAGCTTCTTCATCTCCCAGCACCTACTGCAACCTACATCCTTCTGAATCTGCTTAGTGTATTCATCTCTCAGTCTCCCTCTACGATTTTTACCCTCCACGCTGCCCTCCGATGCTAAATTTGTGATACCTTGATGCCTCAGAACATGTCCTACCAACCGGTTCCTTCTTCTTGTCAACTTGTGCCACAAGCTCCTCTGCTCCCCAAATCTATTCAATACCTCCTCATTTGTTATGTTATCTACCCATCTAATCTTCAGCATTCTTCTGTAGCACCACATTTCGAAAGCTTCTATTCTCTTCTTGTCCAAACTATTTATCGTCCGTGTTTCACTTCCATACACATCTACATTCCATACAAATACTTTCAGAAACGACTTCCTGACACTTAAATCTATACTCGATGTTAACCAATTTCTCTTCTTCAGAAACGATTTCCTTGCCATTGCCAGTCGACATTTTATATCCTCTCTACTTCGACCATCATCAGTTATTTTACTCCTCAAATAGCAAAACTCCTTTACTACTTTAAGTGTCTCATTTCCTAATCTAATCCCCTCAGCATCACCCGATTTAATTTGACTACATTCCATTATCCTCGTTTTGCTTTTGTTGATGTTCATCTTATATCCTCCTTTCAAGACACTGTCCTTCCGTTCAACTGCTCTTCCAAGTCCTTTGCTGTCTCTGATAGAATTACAATGTCATCGGTGAACCTCAAAGTTTTTATTTCTGCTCCATGGATTTTAATACCTACTCCGAATTTTTCTTTTGCTTCCTTTACTGCTTGCTCAATATACAGATTGAATAACATCACGGATAGCCTAAAACCCTATCATACTCCCTTCCCAACCACAGCTTCCCTTTCATGCCCCTCAACTCTTATAACTGCCATCTTGTTTCTGTACAAATTGTAAATAGCCTTTCGCTCCCTGTATTTAACCCTGAATTTGAAAGAGAGTATTCCAGTCAACATTGTCAAAAGCTTTCTCTAAGTCTACAAATGCTAGAAACGTAGGTTTGCCTTTCCTTAATCTTTCTTCTATGGTACGTCCTAAGGTCAGTATTGCCTCACGTGTTCCAATATTTCTACGGAATCCAAACTAATCTTCCCCAAGGTGGGCTTCTACCAGTTTTTCCATTCGTCTGTAAAGAATTCGCGTTAGTATTTTGCAGCTGTGACTTATTAAACTGATAGTTCGGTAATTTTCACATCTGTCAATACCTGCTTTCTTTGGGATTGGAATTATTATATTCTTCTTGAAGTCTGAGGGAATTTCGCCTGTCTCATACATCTTGCTCACCAGATGGTAGAATTTTGTCATGACTGGCTCTCCCATGGCCGTCAGTAGTTCTAATGGAATGTTGTCTACTCCCGGGGCCTTGTTTCGACTTAGGTCTTTCAGTGCTCTGTCAAACTCTTCACGCAGTATCGTATCTCCCGTTTCATCTTCATCTATATCCTCTTCCATTTTCTCTGGTTTAGTCAGTTTATCCAGGTCCCATCTCCTTAAATTCCCACCTTTATGCAGCTTCTTCAGTTTTAATAACCAACAGATTGTGGTCAGAGTCCACATCTGCTCCTGGAAATGTCTTAGAATTTAAAACCTGGTTCCTAAATCTCTGTCTTACAATTATATAATCTATCTGATACCTTGTAGTATATCCAGGATTCTTCCATGTATACAACCGCTAATAAAAGACCAGAGTAAATACTTACACAGCCCTCAGCTAGTTGTAAACAAATTACTGTGGCACAAACCATAAAATTCGTAATGACAGTGTTGAGCATCACACAAGTGCTACACACTTGGTGTGTTGGTTTACGATGCATATGAAAATGAAATGATGGTATGGCATTGAAGGTTGAGAGCCCCCAGATGGGGTAGTTCGGCGGCCAAGTTACAAATATTTACGGTTGACGCCACACTTGGCGACCTGCTTCTCGATGATGATGAAATGATGAAGAGGAGATCGCAACACCAGTTTCCGAGAGCAGAAAAACTCCGACCCGGCTGGGAATCGAACACCGGCCCGCTACATGGCAGTCAGACCCACTGAACACTCGTCTAAGGGGGCGGACTACAACTCAAACATTATCCAGCAAATATACAAAGCTGTCATTTATATCCTACTGAGCAAGATTGCAGAAGGGTAAAGGTTATTTGTGGGATGATAGGGACCAAATCTGAAATCCAGGTACAGCTGTAAGTGGGCTGCTTCTGTGTTGGCAGCGCTGTGTAGCGCTTTGCATTGGATCTCTGACTGCGCTTTCTTTGTAAGAGACTCTGTGGCAGGTTGGACTCGTTGTTGGAAGTTAATCGCCAGTAGTGTTGGGCAGTTGGAAGTTAGTCGTCAGCAGTGATGGAAGTACTGTTGGGCAACTGGAGGTGAACAACCATCAGTGACGGATGTTAGAGTGAAAAGTTATCATTGATGGAGGGTAGAGGTCTGAAGTGTTAGCGTACGCTAACGATCTGTAGATGTTCGACTTGGAGATATATACCTTTGTAGTAGATGTCAGCCGGCCGGAGTGGCCGAGCGGTTCTAGGTGCTACAGTCTGGAACCGCGCGACCGCTACGGACGCAGGTTCGAATCCTGCCTCGGACATGGATGTGTGTGATGTCCTTAGGTTAGTTAGGTTTAAGTAGTTCTAAGTTCTAGGGGACTGATGACCACAGCAGTTAAGTCCCATAGTACTCAGAGCCATTTGAACCACTAGATGTCAATGACGATTTATATTCGTGTCTGAACTGGTTGTCACATTATTAAGTTAAAAAAATACATTATTTGGTTTGCAACAAAATCTTTCCTTTGCTAACCACATGCCTATTAGTAGTTAATGGCTTTAGTAGTTATAATCTTTTATTTATCTGGCAGTATTGGCTTGGCTCTGAGCACTATGAGACTCAACTGTTGTGGTCATAAGTCCCCTAGAACTTAGAACTACTTAAACCTAACTAACCTAAGAACATCACAAACATCTATGCCCGAGGCAGGATTCGAACCTGCGACCGTAGCAGTCGCACGGTTCCGGACTGCGCGCCTAGAACCGCGAGACCACCGCGGCCGGCTGGCAGTATTGATGCTCGCTGTATTGCAGTAGTTGGCGTAATGAAGATTTTTGTGAGGTAAGTGCTTAATGAAAGGTATAGGTTATTGTTAGGATTTCCTTTTAACCAGGGCCATTCTTTTGAATTAATTATATGAAGTCAGGTTATCTTTTTTTGAGCAGTCAGTTTGCGTTGAGCTAGGATATTGTGGGTCTCAGTCATTCAGCAATTTAAGTACAGCCACACTCATTTAAATAAAGAAGTTTCACAGCGGATCTTCGGACACGTTAGAGAGGCAGACCCCCAGCACATCTGGCCACAAAGTTCAAGGACTCCGGGAGTGTCATGAAGAGGATGAGTTCTGCATGTCCGAGTACAAGTGATGCAGATGTGCATCACGACAGTAGCAGTTACAGCCAACCACTGTCCACAAGGTGCTACACAAGAGACACACTTATTAGCTACAATGTGCAGCTGATGCCTGCGCTTCAGAATGATGACAGGCATTTGGAACTGAGAGTCTGAGTCATATCGACGATGACGCAGCCTATCTGAAAACGGTGATGTTTACGGACAAAGTTTGCTTTTATGTGTCTGGGAAAGTAGAGCGACACAATACGAGGATCTGGAGCTCTGAGAAACCCAAATTTAGCGCGGAAATTGTTCGCAACAATCTAAAGGTAAACGTGTAGTATGGTCTTCTTGATGGAGGTACGGTGGGACTGTTTTTCTCTGAAGAGTAACCTCGACTGATTAGCTGCACACGTCTAAGAACTGCAACCTGACACCATGATGGAGCAGGATGGTGGATGGTGCCCCACCTCACTGGACCTCGGCTGTTAGGGGGGATTTGGGCAATGCATTTGCAAGTCGCCGTATTCCTAGAGCAGGACTCAGACATAGCACGATAAGATCTTTTTCTTTGATGGTTTGGAATGGATGCTGTTTACCAGAGCCCGCTTTAGGACCTGCAGGAACTGCGGCCTGCACAAGTTAAGGAGGACTTGCTACGCCGGAACGGAAGGAACTGGAACATCGCTTAGATATCCTACGAACTACAGATGGCGGCACAGCTACTAAAATTTAGGTGTGTGAACGTGATGCTGCAAACTGCACCTTTGTACCTGTCCCCTTATCTTAAATATACGTGATAAAAGTTTAAAAACAATATTTTGGAACACACTGTATGTCGGTAACCTCCGCATAATTTATCAACACAAAAAATGTAATGAAAATTGGGGTTCATCGTCTACCAATATAAATAGAGATGGAGCACGATCCCGGGTAGTACAAGCGTATAGAAGGGTATCTGCCGTTTTTGTTTTCAAAGAAAACATCTCGGCTTTTGCCTTAATCGGCTTTAGGACATCAAATAAAACCTATGTGAAGACGGCTGGACAGCAATTTGGGCCCCATACCCCCGCCCCTCCTCTCATTGCGAATGCTATTGCTTTAATCATGTCCCACCTCGTCCTGTGTGTAGTGATACTTCACTGTGGCAAACGTTGATGTGCCAGTTACGACAATGTTGCAGTCGCGACACTATGATCAATATAAGAAGTTTGCACACCTATGATGCGGGGTTGGTCACAGGGAAGCGATGTTGTACATAGATACTCGAAAATGTATTTCTCTTTTTCTCCATTGTAGTGAGTTCCGATTTCATTTTCTAAACAGATTTCCCTGAGAAACTCTTTCTTAGAGCGTCTGACAGTGTACATTTTCCAACGCTCTTCTAACGTTCTCCCACTGAACACGGAAGCACTTTGTTCGCACTCGATACACCTGCTGGTCCGCTCTGAAAGGAGTCCCATTAAACTGTGCATTATTCGAGTGTAGGTACTAAAATTTTATTGAAAAACCTCTTTCTTAGGCAAATTGTAATTTGCCAGTACACTGCGAGTGAATCCAGGTATTACGTATCATTTGCCCACAACTGGATTGGATTGCAGAATGAGATTTTCACTCTGCAGCGGAGTGTGCGCTGATATGAAACTTCCTGGCAGATTAAAACTGTGTGCCCGACCGAGACTCGAACTCGGGACCTTTGCCTTTCGCGGGCATTGGATTGGATTGTTTGGGGGAAGAGACCAAACAGCCAGGTCATCGGTCTCATCGGATTGGGGAAGGACGGGGAAGGAAATCGGCCGTGCCCTCTCAAACGAACCATCCCGGCATTTGCCTGGAGCGATTTAGGGAAATCACGGAAAACCTAAATCAGGATGGTCGGACGCGGGATTGAACCGTCGTCCTCCCGAATGCGAGTCCAGTGTGCTAACCACTGCGCCACGTCGCTCGGCCACAACTGGATCCATGACATTATTCCACAACGTAGTCCCATGTCGAGGTATTTGCGTGGGACTGGAAAATTCCTCCTTTGATCAGTTACATATGACTATGAAGAAAAAATTACCAAAGCTTACTGTGAGGTCTGGGAAAATCGTCGACCTTAATCGTCCTCCCATTGTGAGGTTCGTAACTAAGGGTTAACACTGACGGCGGTCCATTTATACATCACTTCAGGAAGGATGCAACGTCAAGCAGGAGACCAGTGAGATATGCCCTTTCATAAAAAGTTTTGAAACGCCCTGCATAACCCGCAGGACAGCAAAGATAGTATAAATTGTGGAAAAGGGCCAAAATAAGGGGCCGTCAGTTACACTCGATCATACAACTTTATTATATGATAAAACATTGAAATGGAAATGAAGTCCCATGCTTCTTTACAGAGCGTAGGGGAACGATGCGGGAGACCCGCACCGCCTTACTAGGCAAGGTCCTAATGGAGGTGGTTTGCCGTTGCCTTCCTCCGACCGTAATGGGGATGAATGATGATGATGAAGACGACACAACAACACCCAGTCATCTCGAGGCAGGAAAAATTCCTGACCCCGCCGGGAATCGAACCCGGGACCCCGTGCTCGGGAAGCGAGAACGCTACCGCGAGACCACGAGGGGCGGACATGATAAAACATTACAAGAGCCCAAAAAAAATTTTTAAACACACAGCTTTAATCTTTGGGACTCAATTACCGGTTGAAAGCCATTTTAATTTAAAAACCGATGAAGGTCAATAACTTCAAACTCAACCATAATCAGACATTTAAAAGGCAAGTCTTATCTTAAAACAGTTCTTTAGTTAAGCTGAAGTAAACAAGTTAAAAACAAATCGGCTGAAGGCCTTACGTGAAACAGTTCTTTAATTTAGGCTGAAGGCCTTAAGAGCAATCAACTCAAACTCAAAATCGCCTGAATGCCCAAGACTTAAAATCCAACAACATTAAAATTTTTAAAATACCAAAGGCCTTACGTGACACAGTTCTTTGAACTAGGCTGAAGGCCTTAAGAGCAAAACAACTCCAATTTAAAATAAAATCGGATACAAGCCTTACAAGTTTAAACAACAAGAACAAATTTAAAAAAATAGGGCAGTACACCTAAGGGCGCTTAGATGTTCGAGGGTCGGCCTGAAATTCAAACACTAACGCTCGCTTAGGTGAGACAGGCAGTCGGCCCAACCATTTTCAATCCGCTGGGAACCCAACCGAAAGACAGTCAACAGACCAATGATCAAGATCGGTTCCGCTCCACACTTGCACCAAAACTCAAACAATGTAAACAGCGGAGACTGGAAAAACAACAAGAACGGATCACAGACAACCCATAAGCGGTGAACGACCCAAATACACGTCGTCTAATCAAAAGACCGACCAAACGGCCAAGCAAAGTCGTTGCCACTCAAACGTGTGTGTCGGCAATCGTCGGGCGAGTGATGGCTGTCCTGTCCTTCCTCGCTACTCCACGCTAACCGAGCAATTCAGATCCAGTACGCCGACAACCTTTAAATAACTTGTCAGTCAAACCACAAACTACACACAGTTTCACAAACACTTGCACGAAGAACTAGAGAATGCTAATGGCAGTGACTGAGCAACACAAGGACGAATCAGGAGTTGGCACACACAGCCAATCCATAAGCGATCGCCAGACAAATATACGTCGCCGACAGGACGCCCGACCGACCATCAACCAAAGTCGTCCCCACTCAAATCATGTGTGTCGGCAATCACCGGTGAGTGATGGCTGTCCGCGCCTCCCTGGCGCTGCGTGCACCTCTGGTGCTACAACGCGACTGCGCCAACCGACCAACTGCTACACATCAGCACGGAGACAGCACTAAAATAACTGGGCAGTGAACATCACTGGCTACACACAATTTCACAAACACTTGGACAAAGAACGCGACCAATGCTAAAAGCAGTGACTGTGCAATCACAAGGACGAACCACGAGTTGCCAACCCATAAGCGATCGGAGAGCAAATACACGTCGTCCAGTAAGACGAGCCATGTGTGCCGGCAACGGTCGTGCTAGTCGTGGCTATCCGAACCTACTGCCGCTCCAATCCGACCGAACTTGTGCCGCGTCCTAACTGTCCGACTACGAGGTCCGAACTGCACTGCTGGCGCGTTCCAACTCGTTCGATGACACAGGACGACCAGGAAATAAAGTCAGTCCAGCAAAGATGATATGGCAGGGCCTATATCGATAAGCGCTGCTGCTGCTGATCACGGGCAGGCAAGGCGGCAACTCAGTGACACCAGTAATTCAAAATTAACGGAACGAGGTGGCAGTACGGTAAAAAACCAGATGTTAAATAAGAGATGGCACGAACACGATCCACGCACGGCTCATGTTTATTTAACGAAAGCACTCATAGCCATCAAGGACAACATACACTACTCGCCATTAAAATTGCTGCACCAACAAGAAATGCAGATGATAAACGGGTATTCATTGGACAAATATATTATACTAGAACTGACATGTGATTACATTTCCACGCAATTTGGGTGCATAGATTCTGAGAAATCAGTACCCAGAACAACCACCTCTGGCCGTAATAACGGTCTTGATACGCCTGGGCATTGAGTCAAACAGAGCATGGATGGCGTGTACAGGTACAGCTACCCACGCAGCTTCAACACGATACCACAGTTCATCAAGAGTAGTGACTGGCGTATTGTGACGAGCCAGATGCTCGGCCACCATTGACCAGACGTTTTCAATTGCTGAGAGATCTGGAGAGTGCTGGCCAGGGCAGCAGTCGAAAATTTTCTGTATCCAGAAGGGCCCCTACAGGACCCACAACAAACGGTCGTGCATTATCCTGCTGAAATGTAGGGTTTCGCAGGGATCGAATGAAGGGTAGAGTCACGGGTCGTATCACATCTGAAATGTAACGTCCACTGTTCAAAGTGCCGTCAGTGCGAACAAGAGGTGACCGAGACGTGTAACCAATGGCACGCCATACCATCACGCCGCGTGATACGCCAGTATGGCGATGACGGATACACGCTTCAATGTGCGTTCACCGCAATGTCGCCAAACACGGATGTGACCATCATGATGCTGTAAACAGGACCTGGATTCATCCGAAAAAATGACGTTTTGCCATTCGTGCACCCAGGTTCGTCGTTGAGTATACCATCGCAGTCGCTCCTGTCTGTGATGCAAAGTCAAGGGTAACCGCAGCCATGGTCTCCGAGCTAATAGTGCATGCTGTTGCAAACGTCGTCGAGCTCTTCGTGCAGATGGTTGTTGTGTTGCAAAAGGCCCCATCTGTTGACTCAGGGATCGAGACGTGGCTGCACGATCCGTTACAGCCATGCAGATAAGATGCCTGTCATCTCGACTGCTAGTGATACGAGGCCGTTGGTATCCAGCACGGCGTTCCGTATTACCCTCTATAATGAATTCTCTCTACTTTGTAAATGATGAAAGTATGTGTGAATGCAGCTTGCCGCTAACTTGGTGTAATGTTTTGTCTGTACAGAGGTGTATCTGTCGCCTTTATTACTCCTTCACTCTCACACATAAATCGGTACAATAAAGTCAGGGCTTCATGGTTTATATGTAGGCTGATCCGTGAAAAGACAGACAAACAATTATGCTAATGGAGGATTCTGAGTATTTTCTAGAATTTCATTCGCTCTCTCTCTCTCCCTCTCTGTCCTTTATCTGTGTACAGTTTAAATATATTATTTACGTGAAATCAGCCTAGTAGAATCTCTGGTGGAGCCCTTCGTCTTAATATTCAGCGGCTGGCTTGCTGGAAAAGATCTTTACATTTGTTATTATTATTAAGCGCTGCATTCAGTTGGGAAAATCGATCGTTTGAACAATTCGTTCAGTTTACGACAGATCTAAAATTTCAGATGTGGACGAAGCCTTTTTGGACGATTTATAAAAACTCAGAGATTGCAGGCTCTCTTCGTCACAGCTGAAACTTCCCAATTAATTACAGGGCCCAGTCAATCATCAATGATTCAGACAGAGAACTCATTCGTCATTCACTCTAGAATAAAATGGTCACAAACCTTATTTCTGAGGAAAATTGTATATTGAATCCATCTCCGTACATGTTCCGTTTTCTGTGGATTTCAAGTCTCATGTAATTCGCTTTTACAAGTTTTTCTTTCTCTTGATCTATCACGCTAGCGGCACAAACGTTCCTATCTCGCTTTAGCGCGAAGAAGAGTAAATATATTTCTTTTATCAATCCGACAATCCCCCAAATGATACTTCCGAAGCTGTGTCCTTCTCCCTCTATAATGACCAAGGAGCATACCTCTCTGTATCTCTGTTATTCCAAAGAATAAACGTACTAGAAAAATACCTTGGCGTCGACGAGCTGTCGGCGCATATATTACTAGAAAATCCGATCACATTTCAAACGTAAATAAATGTGGATGATTTGATTGACCATTATTAATTATTGCGTGGTAGAGGGTAATTTTCCGTGGGGAGATTACACCTCCTGAACCTACCGATTCCATATTCTGCTAACAGTCATTGGATCTCGACCAACGCGAGCAGCAATGTCGCGATACGATAAACCACAATCGCGATAGGCTACAATCCAACTTTTATCAAAGTCGGAAACGTGATGGTACGCATTTCTCCTCCGTACACGATGCATCACAACATCGTTTCACCAGGCAACGCCGGTCAACTGCAGTTTGTGTATTAGAAATCGGTTCGAAACTTTCCTCATGTCAGCACATTGTAGGTGTCGCCACCGGCGCCAACCTTGTGTGAGTGCTCTGAAAACCTAATCATTTGCATATGACAGCATCTTCTTCCTGTTGGTTAAATTTCACGTCTGTAGCACGTCATCTTCGTGTTGTAGCAATTTTAATGGCCAGTTGTCTAATTACATAACCGTGATTTGCCGACACACTATCCCTACAGTCACCACCACATTATCTTGGCGTTTCACTACTACTCTCTCCAGATGCCAGTTGCACTTCAACACCGTATGCAGCTCTCTGTTCACTGCATCTATACACAGGGTGGGTATAATTGGACTTCCGCTACTTGAGAGGGCATCCATGGAAAACGAGAGATCGTAGGACAATGAAACAGTGTGGAAACATTTTTAAGGGCATGCGAAAAACAAATAACGAATAAACCATTGAAAAGAACACATTTTATCTAGGTTACAAACGTTACTTAATATGACGAACATCTGCATCCACAACAGGCAGGAAACCCACTAGAGACACAATTATTTGCAGCAATTTTCATCTCGTGACACGACTCGTGCACTGCTTGAGGGTCGTACATTGCATCCAGTATTCTCAGCCACGGCAATAGTACCTTCTTCAACAATTGGCCGTCGGCCTCTTCCAAGAGCAATGTCCAAGTCGCCAGTTAATTCCAACTTCAGACTCACGTTCTTCAATCCCTGTGCGGAGGGAGGACCAGTCCGTATTTCTTTAACGCGGATATACTCGCGAAGAGCAGCGGCAATGTTGGTACTGTTTTGATAAAACAGCTTTACGAATAAAGCCCTGCTCATCTTGTCCAGATCCATGTTGAATGTCTGCAGCTGTAATGCACGTTGGTGATTGTGTTTCAGCACTACGTCGCGATACCAGTACCGGCGCCTAAGGACATGTCACGACCTTGGCGGTACTAAAGAATCATATCCTGCAGCGCGCAGACTGAAAATCACTCCTATAAAGTTGGGTACCCATATGGTAAATAATATCCCGCTTACCGCTTTCTGTAGTGAAAGTTTAATTGTAGTCACCCTTTACTTATCTCTTCTCTTTCTCCTTATTCACAGCAAGTTCACCATCAGCATCGTTATAATGTAGTATTCATCCAACAACCACCGTAGTTGAAAGACCACTGCGCTTTTCAGTGGTAGCTGGTAATGAAAACTTGTCCCCACCAGTCATACCTTTACAAAAGTGTGACAGCTCCTGTTCACTTGTTCTGCGCAGTTATGTTATCTTTGTGATCCGTTAGGCGGCTGTCCTTTGTGAAGTTTTGCGTCCAAAGCAACGGCCAATATGTGGGAACATACGGTGTCCGGCGAAAACCCGCTACCTGTAACGCCAACATTACGACAAAAGCACACTACGCTGTCACAGATAACCACAGCGAACATGTTTTGTAGCAGGAAAGAATTCACATGCTTACCTTCACGTTACGTGACACCACACCCGTCTTTGGCCCGTGGTGCAAGTCATCCGAAGAGTATTCAGAGATAAAGAGGGGCTCTTCCACAGCTAAGCAATCCCATCTGCGGCTGTCAACTTACGCCATGCCGTATTCGGAGTCTTCAGTGTTTCAACTCATTGAGAACGAAAAGGCAATTATATTCAGCCAGGAACGTGTGGCGTGCGCAGTATTCGTGGCTTGATTATGTGTTGTGCTATTTCAGCAGGATCACCAATAAAACCTGTGGTGTCACCGCCAGACACCACACTTGCTAGGTGGTAGCTTTTAAATCGGCCGCGGTCCGGTAGTATACGTCGGACCCGCGTGTCGCCACTGCCAGTGATAGCAGACCGAGCGCCACCACACGGCAGGTCTAGAGAGACGTTCTGGCACTCGCCCAGTTGTACAGCCGACTTTGCCTGAGATGGATTACTGACAAATACGCTCTCATTTGCCGAGACGATAGTTAGCATAGCCTTCAGCTACATTGGCTACGACCTAGCAAGGCGCCGTATTCAATTGATATTGAGATTCTGTTAATGTATCATCAAGAGCGATGTTCTACAAATGTGGATTAAAGTTAAGTATTCCAGAAGCTACGTACTTTTCTTTATAGCATTCATTACGTATCCTGTTTCAGACCTCACGCCAGCCTGCGTGAGTTTAAGCGCGTGCCTTTCGGCTTCCTCTCATTGTGTCTAGGCTGTCTTGTCTAGACACAACATATTTGGCGACGACGATTTAACGGTCGTATTGCTCTAATTTACTTGTGTCATGGCTTCGCCACAATCTCCAGATGTACTGTCCGAATTTTATCGCTTGCAGAATCAGCAGACGCAGGCGTTATTGGATGCCCTTGGACAGCTCGTCCAGGGTCAACGTGCACTGCAAAACGATGCGGCCGCAGCCACAACATGCAGTTGCACCACCTTTTCGTCCATATGATGCGGCGATGGAAAGCTGGACGGAGTGGTCACGCCAATTTGGATTCCATCTCGCCGCCTACAGAATTCAAGGTAATGAGCGGCAGCCTCACTTATTGTCATGTGTCGGCGTCCAGACGTACCGTGTGATAGTTAAATTGTTTCCCCGACGCGACGTAGCAACTCTGTCCTACGACGAAATTTTGTCTGCATTAGATGAATATTTCAAGGAATCAGTCAATGTAGTTGCAAAAAGGTATACGTTCTTTCGTACAAAACGTACGGCCGGTCAAACTAATCGGGAGTGGGTTGCAACTTTGCAAGGCTTTACAAGGGATTGTGCTTTTGAGTGTGAATGTGGACTCCCTTATTCAGATATCATGGTACGTGATGCAATTGCACAGAACGTTTCTGATGTTCGTATATGGGAGCAGATTTCGAAACTAGTCAATCCCTCCCTTCAACAAGTGATAGACATATTGGATAGGAAAGACACACTTGACTTTGCTCAGGCATCTTTTGAAACTTCGCCTGCCGTGTGTCACATTAACCGGCCCGCCGGGCGACCTGCACGTGACAGTAAACAGCCCTCGCGCTCGTCCGCCCAGCTGCCGCCTAGCCCTCCGCCACGTGTCCCGCGCTAGCATGCAAATACAGTGAAATCATGCCCGCGGTGTGCAACCAGACATTCGCGTGCGAATTGCCCATCGCGCCAAGCTATTTGCTTTTTCTGTATTAAACGAGGACATGTTCAGAGTGTTTGCCAGAAAAAGCTCAGATCGGACACTAACAACCATTCCAGGCCCTTTGCTTCGCGCCGGAATCGGAATCGACCCAAGAATACTTAGGCTCGTGAACCTTCGCCCATGGACATTCATGTAGTTAATTCCACTCCGCCCAGTGCCGCTCTCTCTAAAAGTGACTGTGTGCATCCCACAAAAAGTGTGCGTCGATGTCGCCGGAAATCACGTCAATTAGCAAGTGATTCTGTACCAGTGTCTGTTCAAATTGCACGAGACAGTCGCTCTTGTCGTCAGCAGGACAATAAACTTTTTGTAGACTTGGACATTCTTGGCCACGTGATACCGTTCCAGCTCGATACCGGAGCTGCGGTTTCCTTGATCAATAAAAACACGTACAAACAACTGGGCACACCTCCCTTGCGTGCCGCAAATGTTAAGTTAAATAGTTATTCAGGTCAGAATATCCCTGTGTTAGGACAGTGCAGCCTTCTTGCAACATACAAGGGAAAAACAAAACTTGTGTCTTTTTACGTCCTTCGTTCTTCTTCTGCTGTGAACTTGTTTGGTTTAGATTTATTTCAGTTGTTTAACTTGTCTATAGTCAATCAGGTCCTATCAGTGAACCAGACTGTGCCTTCAGCCAGTGTTTCTAGTCTATGTGAAGAATTTGCAGACATTTTTGCACCGGGCCTTGGTTGCGCTAAGAACAAAGAAGCACATTTGGAACTGAAAGTAAACGCGCAACCGAAATTTTTCAGAGCACGCAATGTTCCCCACGCATTGCGTGATGAGGTCGCAAGAACCTTACACGATTTGGAATCACAAGGTGTGATTGAACGTGTGCAGGCTTCTCTCTGGGCATCACCCTTAGTAATTTTGCCAAAACCTTCCGGAAAATTGAGGCTTTGTGTGGACTTCAAGGCAACGGTGAATCCACAACTAGTGATTGCAACTTTTCCTTTACCCTGCCCGGAAGATCTTTTTGACACACTGTGCCCGGGTAAATATTTTTCGAAGTTGGACCTAGCAGATGCGTACTTGCAAATACCAGTGGACAACGAATCCCAGCGCGTCTTGGTGGTTAACACGCATCTTGGTTTGTATCAATTCAAAAGACTGCCATTCGGGTGTGCGTCCGCCCCTGCATTGTCTCAGCAATATCTGCAAACTGTTTGTGCGTCGGTCCCTACTGCCGCAAACTATCTGGACGATATTGTGATCTCCGGAAAGACGGAAGAAGAACATTTAGCCAATCTCAGAACATTATTTCAGGTCTTGCGACAACATGGTCTTCGCTTGCGGAAGGACAAATGTGTGTTATTTGCTCGTGATTTACCATATCTGGGACATGTAATCAATGCCCAAGGCATACATCCCAGTCCCGAGCACCTCCGTGCCATACAGGACTTGCCTTCGCCGCAGAATTTGAAGCAGCTACAGAGTGTGCTGGGAAAAATTAACTATTATCATCGCTATGTTCCCCATGCCTCTTCCATTTCAGCTCCGCTTCATCGCTTACGCCGTAAAGGTGTTCCGTTCGTCTGGACGACGGAATGCGAACGCGCCTTTCGCCAGTTGAAATCGGCGTTGCTTTCAAATACTTGCCTTACGCCATTCGATCCCCAGAAACCCCTTTTGTTGATGGTAGATGCATCGGATTTCGGGATCGGTGCGGTGGATCGCATGATCGCCCTATTGCCTTTGCGTCCAAATTGCTCTCGTCTGCGCAAAGAAATTATTCACAGATAGAGAAAGAAGCTTTGGCTCTCGTGTTTGGTGTTACAAAGTTCCATGATTTCTTGTATGGTCGTCACTTTACCATCATCACAGACCACAAACCTTTGACATCGCTTTTTCATCCGAACAAGCCTGTACCTCCATGTACAGCGCAGAAATTCATTCGTTGGTCTATTTTCCTCTCGCAGTACCACTACGATATCTTGTATCGGTCCACTGCACAGCACGGAAACGCCGATGCGTTGTCCCGTTTGCCTGTTTCTGGGGATAGAGCATTCGATTCTTCTGAACTTGCTTGCACGTTCATTGATTCGGAAACCGATGACGTGGTTGAATCGTTTCCGATTGATTTTCGTTGTGTGGCTACAGCCACAGCTGCTGACCCTGTCCTTGCTACCGTTTTGCGTTTTGTTTCTACGCAATGGCCCTTGTCAAAGTCACGGATCGAGGATCCGTTGGTTCGCCGATTTTTTTGCTCACAAGGAGAGACTTTTTGTACGACGTGGTGTTTTGCTGTTGCGTTCTGATAATGATCAGTCCCAGGTCGTGGTCCCACGTTCGTTACAGTCCTCTGTCTTACGGCTTCTCCACCAAGGACATTGGGGTATAGTGCGCACGAAACAACTTGCTCGTCAGCACTGTACTTGGTTCGGAATCGATGCTGCGATTACGAATATGTGCTCTTCTTGCATGGCGTGTGCCGAACAACACTCCGCACCACCGCGGAAATTCTTTGCATGGCCGAAAGCCACTTCCCCTTGGCAACGCTTGCACATAGATTTTGCTGGTCCATTTTGGAATGCTCGATGGTTGGTTGTTGTAGATTCCTTCAGTAATTTTCCTTTTCTTGTCAGGATGTCTTCCACGACGTCGTCTGCCACCATCCAAGCGTTATCCGCTATATTTTGCATTGAAGGTCTTCCGCAGACTACTGTTTCCGACAATGGCCCACAATTCATGTCCGCAGAATTTCAGTCATTCTGCAAGGCCAATGGAATTCAACATCTGACATCCGCGCCGTTTTCGCCTCAGTCAAACGGTGCCGCTGAACGATTGGTACAGACTTTCAAGTCCCAGATGTTGAAGTTGAAAGAGTCGCATTCTCGGGAGGACGCGTTATTGCTCTTCTTGTCGTCGTATCGCTCTCAGCCCCGAGATGGTCGCTCGCCGGCTGTGTTGCTCCACGGTCGTCCTCATCGAACCTTGATGTCTTTGCTGCATCCGCCGCATCAGGTTCCTGTGCAGCGGCCGCCACCTGTTTTTGCTCCTGGCGACGTTGTATACTATTGCAACTATCGAGGTTCACGGCGTTGGCTCGCAGGGCGCATTCTTCGCTGCCTCGGCCGCGCTATGTATCTGGTTTTGGGGGCCTGTGTTGAGGTGCGTCGGCATCTCAATCAGCTGCGCCTCTGTCGTCGCACGGGTTCTGCCGCTCCCCGTCTGCTTTCAGCGACGGTGCCGTCCGGTCAGCGCCCTGGGGACCCATCTACTGGCTCGCCTCATCCCCAGGTGTTACCGACGCTGCCTTCCATTTTGCCCCATGGCGACGCGCCGCCGCCGCCGCCGGTCCTCCCGCCGGCGCCGCCCGCAGTGGATGCTTAGCTGCAGCCGCCGGGCGCCTCCCTGGGTCACGCACCGCCGATCGCTTCCCGTGACCTGCTGTCCTCCGACTTGGAACTCTTGCCCGCTCCGGACCAGATGTCGTCTTCACCCGTCGGGTGCCCCGACGCGATGGAGGTCGACTCTTCGGCCCCTCCTGTCTCTTTACGGGCGCATACACCGCATGTTGGCGTGCACCCTGGACTAGGTTTTCAGGCGTTTCCTAGCTCCCCTCGGACCGAATGGCCGGGTGCGGGTGGCACAGCCTCGCCTGTTGTTAGGCTCCCCACCTCGTCGCATACGTCAACATGGGGTCCTCCCCACGGCGGGCGGAAGCCTTATAACACAACCGTTCGCCGATTTGCGGGGGAGGAATGTGGTGTCACCGCCAGACACCACACTTGCTAGGTGGTAGCTTTTAAATCGGCCGCGGTCCGGTAGTATACTTCGGACCCGCGTGTCGCCACTGTCAGTGATAGCAGACCGAGCGCCACCACACGGCAGGTCTAGAGAGACGTTCTGGCACTCGCCCAGTTGTACAGCCGACTTTGCCTGAGATGGATTACTGACAAATACGCTCTCATTTGCCGAGACGATAGTTAGCATAGCCTTCAGCTACATTTGCTACGACCTAGCAAGGCGCCGTATTCAATTGATATTGAGATTCTATTAATGTATCATCAAGAGCGATGTTCTACAAATGTGGATTAAAGTTAAGTATTCCAGAAGCTACGTACTTTTCTTTATAGCATTCATTACGTATCCTGTTTCAGACCTCACGCCAGCCTGCGTGAGTTTAAGCGCGTGCCTTTCGGCTTCCTCTCATTGTGTCTAGGCTGTCTTGTCTAGACACAACAAAACCAATTACCTATTATCAACGCCACATGTCGTTTGATCTCAGCATTGCTTTTCCCGGCTAATAATCGTCACTTTGCTAAAGTAATCTCCACCTGAGATTTGTGTAGCAATGTTGTCTGTAAAGTAGTGGCACTAAATTGCAGATCGTTTATCAAATTTAATACTACTGGTACGTGAGGTGGAAGCACTTCTCTTTAACTAAATGAACAGTTTGTCACAGAATACTACAAGCGCACAACACTGACGTATTTTTCCTGTTAAAATATTTCATGAAAGTAATGCGAAATAATCAGGCTTCATACATTAGTAGATAAGAATTTATATAACGTAACGTGCTATCTGCACTGTATTTAAAGATTCAATCTAGGTTGAACTTGTCTTTTCAAAATAGGTTCTGTGCCACCAATCCACAATTATTATAGTAATTATTTATAACCAACAACATTTGTGTCTTATAAAATTTCTATTGAAAACTTCCGCTGCAATACTTTACTAGAATGGCGGCTGACATGAGACAATCACTTATCGATTGTCGCTTCAGACCCTATATTACCACAAACAAATAATATATATTAAATTATTTTGCTTTAGCCTCATTATGTATTAACATTTGAAAATATTCTCAATGAAAATTGCCTATTACTTTTCTAACATTTATTAATAAACTGCGCTGTAAATCACTAACGCTAATGGCTGCGCTCCTTAGTAGCTGAGCGGAAAAATTAACACTTACATAGGATGATAATTACAATGGAGTAAACTCTGAAATAAATAACTCTACTTTGCAAATATTAATTAACAACACTTTACAGTTTCTTACAGCCCTCAGTGTAACATCAATCGCGTCCAGTCAGTTCAATGGTTTGCAGAAGAAGCGTCCTTGATCTACAATTAACAGTGATAACCAAAGATGATTTGCATTGTCTATTTTCCATGAACATTGACTGAGATATTATTGACACAGAAAATTAAATTATCACACAAATAATAATTATTTATTATTATTTTTTAGTGTCGATGAAGTCCTTTTGACTGACAACACGATAATGTTCGATAAAATACCACACACAGTTCTGTCGTGAAAATTATTCTGAGTAAAGTGTAGTCGTGGATATTACAAACGCTAACTCTGTTCCTACGCAAAAAAAAAGTTCCAAAAGCAACCTATTGTCCCCTCCCTATCTCTGAGTTGAGAATGGTTCGGAAAGAATTCGTCAGAGTAATACCAATATAATAAAGGTTCCCCAAATAACGTAAGTGTATCCTAAAGGCTTAAACGAGTTGCTGCTGACTATGCTGTAGGACCCTCGTCACATAATGATATAAATGTATTGCAATCTTTGGAGAGGAAAATACACAGAATTACTAGACTATACACTCCTTTTTCCTCCCAGTACTTAACCAAACGTTTCGCATGAAAAATATGGCAAGCTAATAACAGCATATGAAAAATTACGGGAAGACCTTGTATTAACGTATGTAGCCGAAAAGAAAAACTTTTATTCATATTCAAAGGCATTGTCATAGAAAGGTAACAAGGCAATGCTGCTGACAGATACGGAACTGGGGTACTGAATAACAGAAGGCAAGTGTTTATAGAGCCTTCCAACCACAGGAAACTCTCAAAAATTAAAATACATGAAGGTTTATATAAAAAGGCCAGGACCAAGCACCATTTGCCCTGTGCAGCCACTGGAATAGACGTCAAGAAACTCCAAAGTAGACAACAAATCACCCCATAGATGCTAATACATGTTTCATATCAAAATACCGTGATAATGAACAAAGAATTGATATTTAAAAGAATAAAGATCACATTAGGACTCTGTGAGCAATTCTGAATTTTTAAAAAAAGAAAAAAACATAAAGAAACAGAAGTGAAAATCTTAACGTTGTCAGATCTATGGCGACGCGACTTCAATTTCAGAAAAACCAATTGAAAGTATGAACCAGTACCTGTACACAGAGATATTACAGATGCCTGAGAAATAGTATACTGAACTGACGTTACCAAGCACATTATAAGGCGGTGGATCTTCTTCTTCTTCTTCTTTTTCTTCTTCCATGAATCAGGCTCCTGCCTCACTTCCGCTCTCTAATCCTTGAATCACAACTCAGTTCCAGTCCCAAAAAAATTTTCCTCATTCATTTTAGATTCTCGTAACTCCTTAAGAGCGAACCCATCTAACAGCTTACCTATCTTAAAACAACCATCTTCCCTTTAGCATCATCAGCGTAAGAAGCACTACCCGACGTTTATACATAAGTATTTTTTTTTTTTGCGTAGAATTTTTCTTCCAGTAACTTCCTAATCAATATAATTTCTCAAATGGCAATAATCCAAGTAACCGCACAGAAAATAGAGTTTACAGATTTTCAGACAAACTAACCATTAGTCACTTTTAGAGGAAGACATTTATGACACGTATGTGTTCTATCGTTGCTGGCAAACGATTAGATGGGTGGGCCTCAAAACCCGGGCTGACCAATCAAGACACTTCAACATCTGCTAGCAGTTTCTTATGACTTTGGTGATGAGTGTAAGACAGGATTATTCCTGCTTGGCACCTGGCCCATTCCGACCCAACTACATCCGACGTGCAAGTAGCACCCGCTGCTGTATTTTGCTCGCTACGCGAAAGCCATGAATCTCTCCGTATCAACTCATCAGTCGCTACCTGCACCAAAGTGCCTCACCCAAGTTAACTATCCAGTATTCCGTTGGCTCAGTGTCACAGCTATTAAAAGATTGTACATAAACTAGTGAGCCAAAACATTATGACCATCTGCATAAAAGCACTTCGATCCACCTTCGGAATGTTATACAGCATTGATTCCGAGTGGCACAGATTCGACATGTCGTTTCCGGAGGCATGTGGCACTAGATGACTGCACACAGGTAACGTACCTGCCCTGAATAAAAGTGCCAGTGATTTTCAGATGAGGAGAATCTGGTTGCCAAGAAATCAAAGTTGAGTTCAGTATTATGGTCCTCAAACTACAGTTGTTTGAGGACGATACCGACCTAGTGACGCGGACAGTTATTCTGTTGGGAGATGGTATCGCCGTCTGGTCAATCATGAATGAATGCAGGTGATCCGTAGTAATGATCACGTTGTCCACATCTGCCATGGTGCCTTTGATTAATACCACAGATCCAATGGAAGCCCAGGAGAATGTCCCTCGTAAGCATAATACAGTGCCTTCTGGCCTGCGTCCGTGGCGCTGTACGTGTTTGGAGCAGGCGTTCGCCTGTATGATGGCGCATCAGGACACGACCATCGACTTAGTGGAGCAAGAAACATTATTCATCATACCAGGTGACCCATTTCCATTAATTCCCGGTCCAATCTCGATGCCACCTGCAACGTAATTGACGGTGTCGTTGGACCACCATGAAATACGTGGGCATCGTCTGCTATCGAGTCCAATATTGAAGGATGTGCATTTAACAGAGTGCTCTAAAAGATTAGTGCCTACACCGGTGTCAAATCTGACACAGGTCGCCACCTGTATTGCTTTACGGAGCGAGTAAGCCTCCGACCTCCTCGTTCTGTCACGAACAGTGGACGTCAAACTCCTTGTCACCTGTTCGTGGTTTCATCGCCATTCAACCTCTATCCATAGAAGCTCAAGATGGAACCAAGAGAACAGCTGACCGTTTCTGAGATGATCGCTCCCACACGCCAGGCCATAACAATCTTCCCTTTGATAAAGTCGTTTATGTCAGTTGATTTCCCCATTTGCGGCCCGTATCGTTACTAGAATGACTGCCCATTCGTCTATGCTGCGATAACATACTTTCCTTACGGCGTCTCGCACCCACAGCGTCACCAGGTGGTATTCAGTCTCGTGGTGGATAGCCCTCATAATATTTCAGTTCCTTTTAAATCTTCATTTGTGGAGAAAATCTATTAATTTTCTTAGCTTAAACATTCGCAGTAGAATATTAAGTAATTCCGTAAAGAGATATTGTTATCTAAAGGGTGACCCAGAAGTCCGTTAACATTTTAAAATGCACTAATTCGTGAAATAATGTAGGTAAAGAGATAAAACTTGACACACATGGCTGAAATGATACGGGGTTTTATTGAACCCAAAAACGAGATCAAAAACCAGCCAACAGTGGCGCTGGACAGCAACATGTCAGTGGCTAAGCATGAGAGTCGTGTATAAAATGGGCTGTAGTGAGAAAAGGGAGGCAGATGCGCCAGCAACTGCGGCTTGTTGACCTACAAGAAAAGGTACAGTTAGTGAAGCTTTACTATCAGAATGGAGAATTCTTTACCGCAGCTTTATGATCCTATCGGCATAAGAAGATTATTCAAACTGGTAAATGTGACAAGTGTTGCTGTGAAGAAAATCATCACGAAGTTCGAAGCCGCGGCTTGTTTGGACGATCGACCACGTAGTAGGCGACTGCTGCTGCTCGGACAGTTCAGGGAGAAACGGAGACTTTAGGCAATTCAACTGCGCATAGTGAAGATAGCGCTCGTGAAGTAGCCATCTCCGCATAGTGAAGATAGCCCTCGTGAAGTAACCATCTCCGCATAGTGAAGATAGCCCTCGTGAAGTAGCCATCTCCTCATAGTGAAGACAGCGCTCGTGAAGTAGCCATCTCCGCATAGTGAAGATAGCGCTCGTGAAGTAGCCATCTCCGCATAGTGAAGATAGCGCTCATGAAGTAGTCATCTCCGCATAGTGAAATTAGCCCTCGTGAAGTAGCCATCTCCGCATAGTGAAGATAGCGCTCGTGAAGTAGCGCATCGCCCCGGTATTCCACTGTTTGGAGAGCACAAGGGGTACCGACCCTCCAATGTTGTCCATACAAAATCCATGAACTGTTATCCACAGATTTTGTGACGCGGAGAGCATTTGTGATGTGGGCACTTAAAAAAATGACGACGATTGCTTGTCTGAAATGTTGCGGAGCGACGAAACCTGTTTCACACTACCAGTATCTGTCAACAGCAACAACTGAACAACTGTCTGTCGCGCAAACCCAACTTCATGACGAGGACGTCACCGTGTGGTGTAGATCAATCGTGGTCGGACTCTTTTTCCACGAGAAAACTCGGGGTGTTTCTTTCCAAATGTCAGCCTGATGGGTGCAAAGTACGCCGATATGCTACAGAATCGCGTCACCCATAGCCTAGCCGATAAACATTGTCTTTTATACAGGAAGGCGCTTCACCACAAATTTTTACATGTGTGAAAGATCTCTTGCGCACATCGTTTGGTGAAGACCGCGCCCTGATCTGCCACTTCTGTCATACTTGGCCTCCCTGGTCCCCAGACATCAATCCGTGTGGGGACCCTCAAGTCGCAAGTGTACCACGATCATCCGTCCTCATTACTGATGCCAAAAGACAATATCCGACGGCAGATTCTCACCATAGCTACTGGTATGCTGTCCAGTGCTGATACTATTATCCGAACTGTATGTTGTTATTGTTAATGTTAGTGTAGCACAAGAAATAATTAAGATGACTTATTCTCAGTATCAGTGATAAATGCAGTTGTAAATGCAGCATACTCAGTTCTACTAACACGTAATGATGTTCTCTGATATGAAAGGCTGCAAATTAGAAAATGCAACACCATTAAAGCCACCTTAACGGAGCTTTGATATTTTCAGTAAAAAGAAATGTACTTTTCTTGGGCGCCTTGGCCCCAGATACTTTAGATTTCTGGGGGCCTGTCGTTATTAGAATATTATGTTTCACGTACCTTTCGTCGTTGGCAGACGCACAGTGCCACTCTGCAACACGAAGCTGAAATGCTGTGTTAAAGTGCACCAAAATCTTGACCGTTACGTGAAAGGCTTTGATTGTTGTGCGAGTAATATTAAGTTCTTTTCAACTGCGAGTTTAAGCAGTCTAGCACGTTTGTGTTTAACGTATTACACATGAAATGTAGCAAAGCTAAATGTCGCGCACATTAAAATACGACCAGTTTCACTGTTCCGTTATTGAGAAGAGACTCTGGGCTTTGTGTCAGGTTCGCATTGAAATCTTGTTGTAGAACTGATTAAAATTCTTTGAAAGCTATTTTCTATTTACATGTGAATTACAATTATTTTTTATGTAGTGAAACGTGTGAGACCTGAACCGTGCTGACTGGTCCAGGCTAACACAAAAACTGTTTCTGCAATGAAATATTATTTCACTTTCTAGTGAAACACTTAAGCAGATAATTCTCAGCGAATGAGTTCCTATTTTTAAGCCGTGCGGCATAATGAAAAACTTTAAATTATGTTCTCGCCCGTTATGGCTTCTTTGAAACAAAATCAGCTCAGTATGTGAAAACTGCAAATTATTCAGTAATAATAATGGGATGCCTTTCCCTACACTATTGACGGGAAAACACAAGTTTACACATTTATAGAATTAATTATTATTATCATAAGAATGATTTTTCTTACTGTATTATTAACAAACACATACCATTCTGATCACGAATCGTCAATGACGTCCTTCTACAATCGGGAACAAAACGAAGAGTGGTTAGTTTTTCCTCTTTCTTCCTCGTTAGAGGACTGCCTATTCATTTTTATCTTTGTTCACAGATTATCCTTGAAATACGTAGTTTTCGTTCAAATGGCTCTGAGCACTATGGGACTTAACATCTCTGGTCATCAGTCCCCTAGAACTTAGAACTACTTAAACCTAACTAACCTAAGGGCATCACACACATCCATGCCCGAGGCAGGATTCGAATCTGCGACCGTAGCAGTCGCACGGTTCCGGACTGAGCGCCTAGAACCGCTAGACCACCGCGGCCGGCGTACTTTTCGTATTAATAGTAATTTTCATTGTTCTTTTTCTATATCATTTTACAATATTTCACTGCAATAATCACAACACATCGTATTTATGGCTTTTATCAATATTTTCATTATTATTATTGTTTTTATATCGTCGTACTAGTTTTGTAAATTTTCACAATAACGTCATGGGAATGGCACATGGCCCCCACCCCCAAAATGTGGTAGTTCTTTGTCCCTTAGCAAACTACAAAACCCACATTTTTAGATCTAGAGTCCATTTTAAAATTTGTATTATTACATTTCTCTCTTAACTAGGCATTATTATTTTAACAGGGATAAGTTGTACAAAGTAACAAGTATTATCCCTCTAGTTGCTTCGATTATCTTTTCTACTCCCCTGCTTGACCTGCGTGTAGTCTGTTATGAGGATAACAAAGTCCACGGGTTAAAAAAATAAAGGCCCCCTATTCAGGTTTAACCCGGAGTGGGGAAGCCTGGGAAAAAAACTATCCCAGGGCCTCAAACTACGCACAATACAAGCGTCTAATTTGCTTTAATACAAAGACAAATATTGTAATTTCCCATGAATGTAGTTTTTACACCAAGTAACATATTATATGAGGAAATCCTAATACAGAAAGGTTTCACATTTAGAATATAGGTAGAACACTGTTAGGTTTCATCATAGAAATGGAAATTGTAGAAACAATAAAGTCATTATTTATTTTTCATGACGAAAAGTTTGTCTCTTTCGTTGGTGATGATTTGTTGCGTCGGACCGCGGCGAAATGAAGACGGCGTGCTGCTGTGGTGTTGAGACTGCAGTCGCCCACGCGCTCTGCATTGTTGTCCGTTCGCTAGCCTACTCGCGTGTCTGGTACGCAGCAGTACAGTTGTGTACATGAAATAAGTCATACACGCATTGGAATTCACACTTGTACACCATATATCTGGAATGAATTTTTATTAGCACATTTTATATTGTGTCCCCTTCCGTGTAGTTAATGTTCGGGTATGTTTGTCAACTTATTTAGTTCGTCCAGTTCTTTGCGACTATACGTAACTGAATTATTTAAAAGTGTAACAGTCTTTCTCCATATTTCACAGAGCACAATTTAAGAAAGTGGGTACATTCCGCACACACACACTATGGTGGGTGTTCATGTATGTTTCCTGTACGTATTTCACCAGTCCGTGTTGACACACAATGAATATGGTTAGCTGTACCGTCACTGACATCTATGACAACGTGCACTGATTTATATCACTGATCCAGATCCACCTCATCAGATGATGCACCTCTTTTTCGGAAAATTGTCATATACGGTGACCACAACATTTAATACAGTTATATAACACTGTTTGTTTTACAGATCGCTACCTTGTCGTTTGAAACAGCAATAGTCCTTTTACAAAATACACCAGTCCGCAGACAAGGGTCTTTCACAAAATGAAACTGTAATCATTTCATAATGACAATAATCAAGTGAAGTTTGTTTATTGGCTAAAGGCGCTGCAGTCTGGAACCGCAAGACCGCTACGGTCGCAGGTTCGAATCCTGCCTCGGGCATGGATGTTTGTGATGTCCTTAGGTTAGTTAGGTTTAACTAGTTCTAAGTTCTAGGGGACTAATGACCTCAGCAGTTGAGTCCCATAGTGCTCAGAGCCATTTGAACCATTTTTTTGTTTATTGGCAACCCAACGTTACATATAATAATCATCCTTCGTAGTATCTCGGAAAAGCATCAGCTAAATAGTCATTTGGACGAGCCAACGGTTTAGGTTTACAATGTAGTTGCCCAGATTATTTACTGATTTAGCGCTTGTTCATTTTTTGTTTTGTCATTTGTTCATGGTGTGTAGGACATTAGTCGAAGTACAACTAGCTACCAGACCCTAAGCGAACAGTCGCGATCGCGAAACACTGTTTCAGATTCTTATAATTTCCCAAGATGGGATTCTATCTAACTTTGGAATAGTATCACGTGCTCCAGATTGGTAACAAGTTCATCCCTGTGGTGCATACCATAATTATTCACCCAAAGTGCGTTATTCACACTTCATTCAAGATATATTTACAAAAAATATAAAATAGTAATTGAAAAAATCTCTTTAACTGAAATTGCAAAATTTAAAGAAATAAATTTGACCTTCAAATTATCTTATGTTTTTTTATTAACTATCTTAACTATATTTACTAGAAAAAGCTTCTAAGCCCTGATGACTTTCTTCTTTTCATTATCAGTTAACTGTAACTCTATGAAATTATTTCTTCCAGAAACTATGCTTTGACTTTGTAATCAATGATATATATATTCGTATGTACATCTTATGCTGTCTCTTGCATACATTTTCACATACACACAGTGCTTGTAAATACACGAATGAGATACACATTAATTGTAAAAAAAAAGACAAATGAAATACATTATAATCCTATAAACACCAATGAAATTTTCATCCTTAATTACTCTGGCCAAGTAGCCCCCCAGCATGTCAAGCTGGTTCTCTACATTTCTTATAAATGGTTTTAAATTCTTGTGAGGAGAGACACCTTTTTTTGTCTATTGTTCCCAACAGATAACTTTCATGGTATGGAATGTCAACAATCTTAAAGGGCCCTGTGTACAGCAGTTGCCACTTTTTGTTCACTTTTCTCATAATTGACGTCTTCGGGTGATGCCATACTAGTACTAGATTGCCGACGTATTATTTCTTCAAATCGTCTAGTTTCTTCCCATGACGGTTTTTTCTAAACTCTGCCTGTCTTTGCAGTGTGGTATGAGCTTCTGTCAACCTATGTCCCCAAGATAGTTGGTTATAGATATCTTCAAACACATGTACATAGTCAATCCATTTGATTTGTTGACTAGGTATATATGTTCTCATAGAGCGATTTAATTCCCGAAAGATCCTCACTACGGGATTCACACTGGGATGGAAGAATGCCATTAAAATATGCTTAATTGCACTTTTTCAGTGAAATCTTTCCACATTTTTCCTCGAAAGTATGTTGCGTTATCCGACAACGTTGCCTTAGGTTTCCCTACCGATGACATGTAATCACGTTCTATGCGCTTTAGCATATTCGTCGCTGTTGATGTACTCATGGGATACAGCTTCACATATTTACTAAATATGTCGTATATGGCAAATATATACTTAGTGCTCCCCCAAGCCATCGGAAGGGGGCCTGTCACGTCCACAGAGGTTATCTCCAAAGGTTCTATAGGTACTATTGGGTTCAGTTCGGATAAAGTACTTCGATTGACACCCTTGACCTTTTGACAGGTAACGCACATTCCAATTATTTCATTCACACGTCTCTGCATATTTGGAAAGTAGCAATACCTTGCCAGTTTCCTGGCACACTTTTTAACACCAAAGTGGCCACAAGTATTATTTGTATACCAGGCGGCATTTCGTACTTGATCCTCCGGTATGCACACTCTCCACCTACCCTTCTCCTCGTCTATATGGTGAAACAGGATGTCCCCTTGAGGAGAATATGTTTACTTTCCTGTCCCTCTGGATCTTCCTTTAGCTTATCCCGTATACTTTTCCACATATCATCTTCCTCCTGCGTTGTCGCCATGTGCTTGCACATCTTTGTACACTTAAGTTTACATGTCTCATCTTTCAACAGAAGTATTTTCAATTCTGTCGACTATTCAACAAGTTCAGTGAACTGGGGTAAACCTTGTGACAAACGTGATAGTGCATCCCCAATCACGTTGTCACTTCCCTTCACATACCTAATTTCAAAATCATATTCCTGTAATCACAATGCCCATCAAGCCAACCTCGAGTGAAGCAGCTTACAAGTTAATAAATAGCTCAATGCTTGGTGGTCGCAGAAAACACGTAGTAATGGTACTTCTTGAAGGTCCACACTACTGCCAATGCCTCAAGTTCTGTGACTGAGTACGCTCTTTCACAATCACATAGGACCCTACTAGCAAATCCAGTGACCCTGATTTCGGATTGCGACCCCTGACTGTCTACTTGGAACAAGCAAGCCCCTATTGATACATAATCAGCATGGTTTCAGAAAACATCGTTCTTGTGCAACGCAGCTAGCTCTTTATTCGCACGAAGTAATGGCCGCTATCGACAGGAGATCTCAGGTTGATTCCGTATTTCTAGATTTCCGGAAAGCTTTTGACACCGCTCCTCACAAGCGACTTCTAATCAAGCTGCGGGCCTATGGGGTATCGTCTCAGTTGTGCGACTGGATTCGTGATTTCCTGTCAGGAAGGTCGCAGTTCGTAGTAATATACGGCAAATCATCGAGTAAAACTGAAGTGATATCAGGTGTTCCCCAGGGAAGCGTCCTGGGACCTCTGCTGTTCCTGATCTATATAAATGATCTGGGTGACAATCTGAGCAGTTCTCTTAGGTTGTTCGCAGATGATGCTGTAATTTACCGTCTAGTAAGGTCATCCGAAGACCAGTATCAGTTGCAAAGCGATTTAGAAAAGATTGCTGTATGGTGTGGCAGGTGGCAGTTGACGCTAAATAACGAAAAGTGTGAGGTGATCCACATGAGTTCCAAAAGAAATCCGTTGGAATTCGATTACTCGATAAATAGTACAATTCTCAAGGCTGTCAATTCAACTAAGTACCTGGATGTACAAATTACGAACAACTTCAGTTGGAAAGACCACATAGATAATATTGTGGGAAAGGAGAGCCAAAGGTTGCGTTTCATTGGCAGGACACTTAGAAGATGTAACAAGTCCACTAAAGAGACAGCTTACACTACACTCGTTCGTCCTCTGTTAGAATATTGCTGTGCGGTGTGGGATCCTTACCAGGTGGGATTGGCGGAGGACATCGAAAGGGTGCAAAAAAGGGCAGCTCGTTTTGTATTATCACGTAATAGGGGAGAGAGTATAGCAGATATGATTCGCGAGTTGGGATGGAAGTCATTAAAGCAAAGACGTTCTTCGTCGCGGCGAGATCTATTTACGAAATTTCAGTCACCAACTTTCTCTTCCGAATGCGAAAATATTTTGTTGAGCCCAACCTACATAGGTAAGAATGAACATCAAAATAAAATAAGAGAAATCAGAGCTCGAACAGAAAGGTTTAGGTGTTCGTCTTTCCCGCGCGCTGTTCGGGAGTGGAATGGGAGGGAGATAGTATGATTGTGGTTCGATGAACCCTCCGCCAAGCACTTAAATGTGAATTGCAGAGTAATCATGTAGATGTAGATGTAATCCTGAAACAAAGGCGTCAGTCGCAAGACAGAAATCCTCTTTCATGTTTAGATGGTGTAATAGAGGTGCATTGAGCAAAGCCTCCCGTATCCTGTCAAATGCTTCCTCACACTCCTTTGTGAAGAGCCAGATTACATTCTTTTTTAGCAATCCTACTAATTCAGAACTATTTAATAGCTGGTCAAGCAGAAAACGCCTAAAAAATGAGGCCACCCCAAAAAAACGCCTTTAATTGTTTCCGGCTTGTTGGATAAGGATACACTTTAATCGCCTGTAGCTTTTTGCTATCTGACAAACTGCCTATTGGCTTCTGTCTCGGGTTCTTCGGCCGACGTTCATCTAATGATTTTTCTGACGTTTCGCCAGCACGAGTGGCTGGCATTGTCAGAGCTTCACCCTCCAGTGTCGGTGGTGAACTGAAGCCGAGCTCGCGGCCCCAGACTATATGTACCTGGCGCGCCAACGTCCGAGGGCTTCTCCGCGGTCATTTCCGGTGCGGTTCTCCTCTTGCTACCAGCGACGGTCGTTCGCTGCAGTACGGGAAGCCAGGATCCGTTTACCTTAAGGCTTTCCTCTTTCTTGTTCAAACTGTTCGCGTGTTTTTGTATTTCTACAGCTTCTCTGAACAAGTGCGTGTGATAATGCTTCTCTACAGCCAGAACTTCCGTGTCGGTCTCATTCAGTGCGTGCTCTGCCACGGCCGATTTCTCCACCTGCCCCAACCTGCAGTGTCGCTTATGCTCTTTGATCCTGGTGTTGATGGATCGTCCAGTCATTCCGACATAAACTTTTCCGCATGTGCATGGTATACGGTATATTCCCGACATTGCAAGTGGGTCTCTTTTCTCCTTCGCCGATCTAAGACACTCTTTGATCTTCCTTGTCGGTTTGAAAATCGTCTTTACGCCATGTTTGCGCAATATACGGCCGATTCTGTCCGTCACTCTGCGAATGTATGGCAGAAAGGCCGTACCCGACATTTCTTTTTCTGGTTCCTTACTTCGCCGAGTGTTTGGCTCTGTTACACTTCTAATATAATTTGTGGAGTACCCATTGCTCCTCAGGACAGTTTCCAGGTGTTGCATTTCTCGTTTGAGGTGTTGCGGCTCACATATTCGTCCTGCTCTCGTTACGAGCGTACTAATCATGCCTCTTTTCTGACTCGGGTGGTGGTTTGACTGTTTGTGCAGGTATCGGTCCGTGTGTGTCGGTTTCGATACACGCTGTGTCCCAGGTTTTCGCACTGTATCACACACAGTGGTCAACTTCACTGAACAATTGACCGAAGAGGAAGTGTCTGTTCTTCAAAAAGGAGGGAATTTCGCTATCACCCCGAGAACTATACCTATGGAGGATATCATCGCCAACACCGAAGCAGCCATTCGGACCCTTCCTTGTGAAAGGGCAGAGGAAATACGCACGGAAACAGCCAGGATACTGCGCCGAGCAAAACCACCAGCTTGCAACCTAAAGAAAGAAGTCGTACAAGCCATTAAGAATCTCAACACCGACAAGAGTATATTGGTACTGCCTGCCGATAAGGGGAATGCGACCGTCGTAATGAAGACCGGAGAGTATGAGCAAAAGATCCGAGACCTATTAGATCCGACGACGTACCGAAGACTAAGCGCAGATCCGACGCAGCGTATCACACGGAATACGAATCGATTGATCAAGGCGTCTACTCTGCCGGCGGACATATAGAGAAACCTGCGCAACACAGAAGCCCTACCACCTCGGCTGTATGGATTACCCAAGATCCATAAGAACAACGTTCCACTGAGACCGATCGTTAGCGCTCCTGGATCACCGACATATAAACTGGCAAAACACTTGGCCTCTCTGCTCCAGCCACACGTGGGGAAGACCGACACAATAATAACACCTGCCAGTAGGGCGATCAAAGGTCGATTGTGGAAAGAAATTTCACTCCTTGAAATCTTTGAATTTGCTCCTCTAAGTACTCTGGACGAGTACGTACAGGAAATATAATTTGATTTATATCCCAGGCGTCCAGTACTAATCTTAAGCTGCCATCAGACTTCGGAACCAGAAGCAAGGGCCTGTTATAAGGCGATAGTGAGGTTTCTATCACCCTCCGCCCCATTCTAACATCTTCTTTATTTCTTTCCAGACAGCTTCTTTCTTTGAGTGAGGAACGGAATATGTGGCATGACAAAACGTTTTGTGCTCCTTGACCTGCATATCGTAGACATAACCTTTTATGATGCCGAGCTTCGCCAAAAATACAGGTGCATATTTTGTTAGAGTGTGTTTCAACTTCTGCTGTTGACTCGACTTCAAATATTCTGACTCGTCAACTTTACTTTCAATTTCTCCTTTGATGTCTTTTAATTCTTCTTGTGTGTCCTTAATGTATGTAGGGTGACTAAGAAACGGTTCATCTCCCTTTAAAAACATACTTTGCAGCTCCTCATAGGGTATGGTGAGACTCCCATATTCCATCCTATCACCGACTGTGTTTCTAGCAAGGTTCAGAGTCATCTGCCTTCCATCATTGACGAAAGTTGGGGAAGCTCGAGCCAAGTCTGCAATCATGTACCTGTCTCGTAAAAAATCTAAACCCAGGATACACGGGACTGCTTTACAATCAGGAACGAGCATTTTATGACTTCATTTCCCACACTTACCTCCGCCTGTGCCTGAAACTTTATACTTTCATTTTTCCCTTTATCACCCCGTGGATTCGACAGTTCTGCACCGGAAGACGTTGCAATATTTTCACCGCAGCAATATATCCATGCAGTTCCTCACTTATGACCGTCATCGATGCACCAGTATCGATAATCACATTTACCGGTACATTGTTAATCGTCGCCTGAATCGCGGCTTGTACACACTCTTGCCTTTCGGGTTCCCTTGAGAGTTCGTCTCGTATATCCATGCCATCGTTGCATCGTAGCATGGTTGTCTGTGCCCTAACTCCGCACCCACTGAACTTCCTATCGACCAAGCATGAGGGACTTAATGCTGGTCGCAGAGCGTTTAACGGCAGTGCGGAGTCTTGTTGTTGCTCCGTCACGTGCTCTACTATATGTGCATTTTGACTTGGCGCAGGTATGAAGTTTGCGCGTTCACCGCCCAAGCTGTTCGCGACGAAGTACTCTGTACATTTATAATGTTGACTGTCACACTTCCCTGCATGTGGTCATGCCATTGATCATGCTGCGTCTTCAAATTTTTCGCCTGGTAGTTATTTCCGAAGCTACTATCATTATGGCGCTTCCTAGTATAATCTTGTTTGTCGCCTTTAAAATACGGTTTATTACCGTTTGCACTTTGAGCCTGATTGAGACTATTCTGTGGAATATGAAAATTACTACCCTTGTTGTAGTTTCCATTTTTATAATTATTTCCATTATTCGGTTGCCCATTCTTCCGTGGGCTTCCAAAACCATTATTACTGTTGCCATTATTGTTGCTGGAGGCACTATTCGTTTCTCCTGCTGCTTGTCTAGCGTCTTCCTGAACTAAGTCCAGGCAATCAGTCAATGACATGAATACTTCAAGGTCAGTATCCGGTACATTGATTAATTTTTACCGGATAGCAATAGGCAACTTTGCCTTTAAGATTCGCAAGATGTCTCGTGTAGAGATCGGTTCAGTCCATTACCTTGTCATGCTCAGGTACCTTTCGAAATATTTACGTAATGAACCTTTCTTAACGGTATACAACTCTGGATTATAGACCTGTTTTCTTAGTCTTTCTTCAGTACTCAAGGACCAGAATTTATTAAGGAATTGCTTCTCGATTTCCTCAAAGATATCGCACATTTCTGCAGCCTCCATAGCCCAGAGAGCCGCATCTCCTGTAATGTACGATACTACTAGTTGTATCTTTTGTCTTTCTGACCAGTAGCTACGCATTACTTTTCTAAAGCTTTTTACAAAGACTACACGGTGTGTCGTTTTCTTGTCTTCGTTAAAGATTGGGAATAGTCTGTGTTTCAACATCGACTCATCTAATTTCATGCGCGCAAGCGTAGGCGCAATCTCGCCCACAACTGCTGCGTTACCATCTCCTTCGTTTGTTTCGCAAACATTGCTATTTTGCTGCGGGGTAGGATTATCGTTGCCCTGCACGTTAACGATCGGTGCATTACCGTATCGCGTCTTGTTTTACGCTGCTCGCTGGAGCAACTATTCTCGCAGCTACATCTCGCTTCAACTCGTGGTAACTTCTCGACATTTACTTCTTGCTCTTACGCTCGACATTGTGCGGCTGAGCAGCCATTACGTCATTCTGGCCAGCCTCTGAATCATCCTGTGTTCGTACCCTGCTAACCTTCGCGTGTAAATGGTCTGATATCGCCATGTCATGCGCTTCCATGACAGCGTTGAGTTCTCCTGTCAGATTTTTGTGACGCGCTGTCTCCCTATCTTCGCGCTGTTTGTCCTTTTCGTCAATTACGGATACTACTTTTTTAATTAAACTTTCTTCACGTTCTTTCTCTTTTAATTCTAGTTTCCTGCGAAATTCACACATCAGGTTTTCTATGGAACTCATTCGTGTTTGAGGTTTACTAACAGTTCCGGTTTCCGGTAACTCTGTTTTTGCATCTTTCACAACTACACTCCTGGAAATGGAAAAAAGAACACATTGACACCGGTGTGTCAGACCCACCATACTTGCTCCGGACACTGCGAGAGGGCTGTACAAGCAATGATCACACGCACGGCACAGCGGACACACCAGGAACCGCGGTGTTGGCCGTCGAATGGCGCTAGCTGCGCAGCATTTGTGCACCGCCGCCGTCAGTGTCAGCCAGTTTGCCGTGGCATACGGAGCTCCATCGCAGTCTTTAACACTGGTAGCATGCCGCGACAGCGTGGACGTCAACCGTATGTGCAGTTGACGGACTTTGAGCGAGGGCGTATAGTGGGCATGCGGGAGGCCGGGTGGACGTACCGCCGAATTGCTCAACACGTGGGGCGTGAGGTCTCCACAGTACATCAATGTTGTCGCCAGTGGTCGGCGGAAGGTGCACGTGCCCGTCGACCTGGGACCGGACCGCAGCGACGCACGGATGCACGCCAAGACCGTAGGATCCTACGCAGTGCCGTAGGGGACCGCACCGCCACTTCCCAGCAAATTAGGGACACTGTTGCTCCTGGGGTATCGGCGAGGACCATTCGCAACCGTCTCCATGAAGCTGGGCTACGGTCCCGCACACCGTTAGGCCGTCTTCCGCTCACGCCCCAACATCGTGCAGCCCGCCTCCAGTGGTGTCGCGACAGGCGTGAATGGAGGGACGAATGGAGACGTGTCGTCTTCAGCGATGAGAGTCGCTTCTGCCTTGGTGCCAATGATGGTCGTATGCGTGTTTGGCGCCGTGCAGGTGAGCGCCACAATCAGGACTGCATATGACCAAGGCACACAGGGCCAACACCCGGCATCATGGTGTGGGGAGCGATCTCCTACACTGGCCGTACACCACTGGTGATCGTCGAGAGAACACTGAATAGTGCACGGTACATCCAAACCGTCATCGAACCCATCGTTCTACCATTCCTAGACCGGCAAGGGAACTTGCTGTTCCAACAGGACAATGCACGTCCGCATGTATCCCGTGCCACCCAACGTGCTCTAGAAGGTGTAAGTCAACTAACCTGGCCAGCAAGATCTCCGGATCTGTCCCCCATTGAGCATGTTTGGGACTGGATGAAGCGTCGTCTCACGCGGTCTGCACTTCCAGCACGAACGCTGGTCCAACTGAGGCGCCAGGCGGAAATGGCATGGCAAGCCGTTCCACAGGACTACATCCAGCATCTCTACGATCGTCTCCATGGGAGAATAGCAGCCTGCATTGCTGCGAAAGGTGGATATACACTGTACTAGTGCCGACATTGTGCATGCTCTGTTGCCTGTGTCTATGTGCCTGTGGTTCTGTCAGTGTGATCATGTGATGTATCTGACCCCAGGAATGTGTCAATAAAATTTCGCCTTCCTGGGACAATGAATTCACGGTGTTCTTATTTCAATTTCCAGGAGTGTATATTCTCGATACGCCCATCAACATCCCTAGAAGGGATTTGCGCATGGGGTTCCCTCCTTGTGGACTGGATATCCGATTCCTCATTGATAGTCTGAGCATCGATTACTGTGGTACATGTTCCACACAATGCTCCGTATCCTCTACGTTTTCACTTTCTAACATTACTACCGTCTTCGGTCGAACCATAGTTAATGTTAAACTAGGTAACTTCTCTTACATACAATGAAATCACAGATATCGTCACACGGTATATATTCACTTTCCCCTTCTGTCTTTTAACCACTGGGTTCCCTTCCAAAAAGTTACACACAGCTAAAAATGGAAAAATGTCACTTAAGGTGCTACTCAATCTGCTGTCAAGCACACGCAAAGCAATGCACACTAGTGCAATTTACATGTAAATGTTACGTGACGCAAGTTACTAGTAACTATATCAGCTAGCTGGTGCGCTGAGACAAATGTTCTTACCTTGTAAATGTTTCTGCCTCTGATCAACTTATGGGCCAAGCTCAGTTTCTTTTTGTCCAAATCAAAAGTCTCTGTTCTCCTTCAGTTCACTAACACAATAGAGTTCTCGTTCAGTTCATGGAAAAAGAATTATGTACAGTATTAAATATACACATACATATACAAGCTATACAGTTTAATCACTAAGTATTCTTAAGTTCACTTAAGTTTTCTATACTCGTTAAATATTCTTCGCAGTCTATAACAAGAATTTGGCCCCACGTTATGGGTGCCATTTGTGCTACTATCCGAACTGTACGATGTCATTGTCAATGTTTGTGTAGCACAAGAAATAATTAAGATGACTTATTCTCAGTATCAATGGCAAATGCAGCATACTCAATTCTACTAACACGTAATGATGTTCTCTGATATCAAAGGTTGCAAATTAGAAAGTGCAGCTCCATTAAAGCCACCTTAATGAAGCTTTGCTATTTTCAATAAAAAAATGTACTTTTCTTGAGTGCCTTAGCCCCAGACACTTAAGATTTCTGATGTCCTGTCGTTGTTACAATATTGTTTCACGTACCTTTCGTCGTTTGCAGACGCGAAGTGCCGCTCTGCAACACGAAGCTGAAGTGCTGTGTTAAAGTGCAGCAAAATCTTGATGGTTACGTGAAAGGATTTGATTGTTGTGCGAGTAATGTTAAGTTCTTTTCAACTGCGAGTTTCATCAGTGTAGCATGTTTGACGTATTAGACATGAAATGTAGCAAAGCTAAACGTCGCGCACATTAAAATCCGACCAGCTTCATTGTTCTGTTAATCAGAAGATACTCTGGGATTTCTGTGAGGTTCGCATTGAAATCTTGGTATGGATCTGATTCAAATTCTTTGAAAGCTATTTTCTATTTACATGTGAATTACAATTATTTTTTATCTAGTGATCATGTGAGACCTGATACGTGCTGTCTGGTCCAGGCTAACACAAAAACTATTTCTGCAATGAAACATCAATTTACTTTCAAGTGAAACACTCAAGCAGATCATTCTCAGCGAGTGAGTTCCTATTTTTAAGCCCTGTGGCGTAATGAAAAACTTAAAATTATGTTCTCACCCATAATGGCGTCTTTGAAACAAAATCAGCTCAGTATATGAAAACTGCAAATTATTCAGCAATAATTATGGTTTGCCTTTCGCTGCACTATTGAAAGGAAAACACAATTTTACACATTTATAGAATTAATTATTATTATCATAAGAATGCTTTTTCTTACAGTATTAATAACAAACACATACCATTCTCATCACGAATCGTCGATGAGGTCCTTCTACAATCAAGAACAAAACGAAGAGCAGTTAGTTTTTTCTCTTCCTTTCTCGTTAGTGGACTGTCTATTCATTTTTATCTGTGTTCACAGATTACCCTTAAAATACATAGTTTTCGTATTAATAGTAATTTTCTTTGTTCTTTTACTATATCATTTTATAATATTTCACTGCAATAATCACAACACATCGTCATTATGGCTTTTATCAATATTTTCGTTATTGCGATTGTTTTTATATCGTCGCACTAGTCTCGTAAATTTTCACAATAACATCATGGGGATGGCACATGCTGTTCACAATATAATCCTCTCGATTACAGGTATTGTTGTTGAATGAAGGTCGACGCGTTGAGCATTTGTTATATAGATCGTCGTCTTTGTAAAACATCAGTTGTTGCACTAATTATTGCTTTCGTATCATGTGAAGCGTCATCTGCTGGTCATTTAGTACACGTTTTCGGTTTCGGTAACACCCCATGCCATTTCGAGCATGTGTGTCATATTTACTTCTCTCGCTATGTTATTCCGTGAGGTATTGAATTTTCAAATGTTAACGTAATTCTGGGTTACTCTTTATTTAGCCATAGCCAGCAATAAAAAATCCTTAAGACGAATAACAACTTTATACTGATAAAATATGCTACAGCGGACAGTCTGGAATCATCCTGCTTGTAATGGGAATTAAAAGGTCCTCCGTCTAAAATGGGGCTGGTAAAACACAGTAACGTAGTTGTAGAAACGGTCGGTATTGTAGTTGTAAATTGTCTTAGCTGTCTTGGGAAAGAACCAGAGCTCCAAGCCATAATAGAAAGCACTGAATCCCAAATAGTTATAGGTACGGAAAGCTGGCTAATGAAGGAATTAAGTTCAGCCGAAATTTTTTCAAACAACCTAATAGTGTTCAGAAAGAATAAATTAAATACAGTAGCTGGTGGAGTATTTATTGTTTCAGAAGTAGTCTACCTTGTAGTGAAACTGAAGTAGATAGTTCCTGCATAATAGTATGGGTAGAGGTTATACTTGACAATCGGACTAAGCTATTAATTGGATCGTTTTACCGACCCTCCCCGCGTCCCCCTCCCGACTCAGAAGATATAGTTGCCGGCCAGTTCAAAGAAAACTTGAGTCTCGTTTCAAATAGGTACCCCAGTCATACAATTATAGTCGGTGGTGACTTCAATCTACCCTCGATATGCTGGAGAAATTATATGCTTGAAGCCGGCGCAGACATAAAACGTCATCCGAAATTGTACTGAATGCTTTTTCAGAAAATCATTTTGAACAATTAGTTCATTAGCCCACTCGAAGCGTAATTGGTTGCGAAAGCATACTTGACCTCTTAGCAACTAATAATCCTGGACAAATAGGGAGTATCATGACGGATACAGGGATTAGCGACCACAAGGCAGTTGCTGCTAGGCTGATCACCGTAACACCCACAACCATCAAAAAGAAACGCAAAGTACATCTATTTGAAGAAGCTGATAAAAATTTTCTTAACGTCTTTTTAAGAGATAGTCTCCGCTCCTTCCATTCTGATCATGTAAGCGCAGAAAAGATGTGCAATGATTTCAGAGAGATAATATCGACGACAATTAAGAGATATATACCACATAAATTAATAAGTGATGGTACTGGTCCCCCATGGTACACAAAACGGGTCAAATCACTGTTGCAGAAGCAACGAAAAAAGCATGCCAAATTTAAAAGAACGCAAAATCCTCAATTTTGGCAAAGTTTTGCAGAAGTTCGAAAGATAGCGCGTATTTCAATGCGAGATGCTTATAATAATTTCCACAAGCAAAATCTGTCTCGGAATCTGGCAGAAAATCCAAAGAGATTCTGGTCATACCTAAAGTACAACAGTGGCAAGGCGCAGTCAATAACTTCACTGAGCAATAACAACGGTGGAGTCACTGATCATAGTGCCACTAAAGCAGAATTATTAAACACGGTTTTCCAAAACTCCTTTACCAAAGAAGACGAAGTAAATACTCCTGAATTCCAATCAAGAACAACTGCCAAGATGAGAAACATAGAAGCAGATATCCTCGGTGTAGCAAAGCAGCTTAAATCACTTAATAAAGGCAAGGCCTTCTGTCCACATTGTATACCAGTCGGGTTCCTTTCATAGTATGCTGACACAATAGCTCCATATTTAGCAGTTACATGAAACCGCTCGCTCACAGGAAGATCCGCACCTAAAGACTGGAAAACTGCTCGGATCACACTAATACCCAAAAAAGGAAATAGGAGTGATCCGCTGAATTACAGGCCCATATCACTAGTGTCGATAGACAGTAGGGTTTTGGAACATGTGCTGTGTTCGACATTATGAATTACGACGCAGAAAACGATTTATTTGACACATAACACGGATTCAGAAAATATCGTTCTTGTGAAACACAACTAGCTCTTTATACTCATGAAGTAATGATTGCTATCGACAGGGGATGTCAAATTTATTTCATATTTTTAGATTTCCAGAAGGCTCTCGACATCGTTCCTCGCAAGCGTCTTCTAACCAGACTGCGTGCCTATGGAATAAAAATGTGTAATAAACGAACGGTGTACTCGCCTTATTAGCAGCAGGGACTCGCGGTGCACTCTCACTGACGGTGTAACTGACACTGTAAAAATGTAGAAAACAGTAATTAAGAAATATAAGAGAGGATGATGAGTATCAGTGTTTTTCAAAGTACACATACTCGTTTCTCCCAGAATATACACAAAATAACGTGAAGCAATCCATATAACTATCAATGCAAGTACTTAGTCATAGTTTGTCATTTAATTTGTTGTTGTCGTACTTCACAGAAGTAACCTCCAATGGCTGGTTCTCCTTACTAATGAATAACTAGTCTGTTTCACATTCCCGAAGAATTTCCTTTATGGTTCAATTTATGAAACACAGTATCCGAATGAATGAATGAATAAACGGGCGGATCAGTGAATTATAAACTTTCCTGTGTCATTTAAGGATAATGAAGAGGGCACTGGAATGCTAAATGCAAACATTTCTTCGTTCCCTCACATGCAGCTAACAGCATTCTCAACAATCATACATCGAGTCAGACATCTGTTTTACATTTCCTGTAGCGTTCCAAGAAGTTGCATCACATGTTCATTTGGGGTTGAGATGGGCACATCTGCGTCAGTATTAGTTGGTGTACAGTGGAAATTTGCTGCGTTGTTAGATGAATCATTATATCTGTCGCATAAAGTTGTAGACGCATGGAAGGATTCACTACCATACGAACAAAGGTCAGAGATGACATTTTTGTGCTATGGGACCGTCCACCTTGGCCTCCCATGCATTTCTTAAGTTGTGGCAGTTGATTGTGCTTCTCGCAAACGAGCTGTAGGTGACATCCTTTCCCGTAATTCTGCATGTGTCTACCCTATTGATGACATCTGGCTTGTCACTGACTGTCACTCCGTGCAAGATACACCGCGTCCTAGTAAGCTAAAAGAAATGCGTAATATGCGCATTGACACTTAGTGATACCCACCTACATTTACCTAGTAGTTTTGCAAACCAAATCAAAAAGGACTGCAGCTGTTTTACGAGCATTAAGACTCCCAGGGTCATATGTCTCATACAAGATTTCCAATAATATCCTAACGGACACCTATTCTACCATTGTCTTGTGAAAGATCTTCAAGCCGGTTTATGAAAATGGTACCTTTCTATTGGCATTGGTGATAATTGCTTTGCGCCGCTGTCTTTCAAGTTATTCTTGTTTAAAGTGGAACAAACTACAGGCTGGTGTTAGGCAAACCCGCTGCACACTTGCCGGCCACCGGTACAAAACAGGTCATACTCACTTCGCGTCTACATCTGCATACATACACCGCAAACCACAGTACGGTGCTTGGCGGAGGGTACTCTATACCACTACCACTCATATCATTTTCTGTTCCACTCGCAAACAGATCGACCGAATGTCTACATGCCTCCGCACGGGCATTAATTTCTCGTATCTTATTTTCGTGTACCTTACACGAAATGCACGTTAGCGGCAGTAGAATCGTTCTGCAGTCAGCTTCAAATGCCAGTTCTCTAAATTTCGGTCCGTCGAAAGGATAGTCGCTTTTATTCCATGGATTTCCATTTCAGTTCCTGAAGCGTCTCCGTAAGACCTGCGCGTTGTTCGAGTCTACCGGTAACAAATCTAGTAGCCCACCTCTGAAATGCTTCGATGTCTTCCTTTAATCTGGCCTGGTGGGGATCCCAGACACTCGACAGTACTCAAGAACAGGCTGCGTTAGCGTCCTATATGCAGACTCCATTACAGACTAAATACACTTCCAAAATTTTCCTCATAAACCGAAGTCGAGCGCTCCCCTTCCCTGCCACAATACTCACATCTTCGTTCCATATCATATCGTAACGCTACGCCCAGATATGTAGACGACGTGACTGTGTTAAGGAGGACGTTACTAACGCTGTATTTGAACATTAAGGGTTTGCTTTCCCTATTCATTCGCATTAAGTGACCTTTTGTTTTTCATTTAGAGCTAGATACCATTGGCCACACCAAGTAGAAATCTTGTCCAAATCATCTTGTATCCACTTATAGTCACGTAACGACCACGCCTTCCTGTGGACAACAGCATCATCAGGAGGCAATCACAGACTGACTGCCATATCATTTATGAGTATAAAAAATAATAACGGTCCTATCACACTTCCCTGGGGCACTTCTGACTATACCCTTGCTCTGATGAACTGTCACCGTCGAGAACAACTTACTTGATACTATTACCTAAGAAGTCTTTGGGCCACTCATATATATAAGAACCTATTCCATATGTTCGTGCCTTCATTTACAGTCTGCAGTAGGGTACCGTCACAAATGCTTTTCGTAAATCTAGAAATATGGAATCTGCCTGTTGCCCTTCATCCATAGTTCGCAATACATCATGTGAGAGAAGGGCAAGCTGAGTTTCGCACGAGCGATGCTCTCTAAAGCCATGTTGATTCGTAGACATAAGCTTTTCGGTCTCTAGGAAGTTCGTTATATTCGAACTCAGAATATCTTCCAGATTTCTGCACGAAACCGCTGTTACGGATATTAGTCTGCACTTTTTCAGGTCCATTTTTTTACCCTTCGCATATACAGGGTTAGTTACCTAACATTACCGCTGGAAACACCTCCCAAACCACAAAAAACACGGTATATTCAATTCTGTAGGCCAAAAGTGAGGATAGGGACTGGTATAATTGGTTAATACAAACCATTGAGAAATGCACGGAAGTATGACTTTCAACGTATACTTATGTTTTTAACGAAAATCTGTTATTATTTTTAGCGCAAGTGAAAATAGAAAAAAATACTTAATTAGTGCTGTTTCTTACATTGTAAAATGTTAATAACACCCAGAGTAATTTGTGACGTAAAGTCTACGCTTGAGTAATTCCTCAGTAGCTCAATCGTGTGTATCGGAGACAATCGAATTATTTAGGGATACAAAAAGAACAGTGGTGCAATGTAGGTACAGAAGTGAGTTGAACAGCACGTTACGTCCACATGCTAACACTTCTATTAATCCTTTCCTCTAAAGAATACTGTACAGCACTGATTTGTTAAAAAAAATTAGTTTAATTTATAAATTTGTTTTTGTTTTCAATTACAGATTGTTAAAGAGTGTGTCCTGACATTTCAGGCCAATAAATGTTCAAAGTGGTGCCCATCATTTGCTACACACATTTGTAATCTACCGCGTAATGAATGTCTTACACGACGCAGCACATCTGGTGTAATGTTGCCACCGGCTGCTTCAATACGATGTTTCATATCCCCTGGGGTTGTAGGCACGTCACGGTACATTCTCTCTTTTAACGTACCCCACAGAAAGAAGACCAAAGGTGTAAGATCAGGAAAACGGGTTGGTCAGTTTATGCGTCCGCCACGTCCTATGAAACGCCCGTTGAACATTCTGTCAAGTATCAGCCTAGTGTTTCTTGCAGAATGTGCTGGAGCACCATCATGTTGATACCACATACGCGTTTCCAGTGGGACACTTTCTGGCAATGTTGGCAGATCATTTTGTAGAAACTCGATGTATTTTGCAACTGTTTTGGTGTCTTCAATTAAGTGAGGACGAATGAGATGGTCGCCAGTTACTCCGCACGATACATTTACATTCCACGGTCGCTGTCGCTCTCTCTGTCAAAGCTAGGGAGGACTGTCCACGGACCAGTAATGCATGTTTCGTAAATTCACTGCACCGTTGTTTGTGAAACCTGCTTCATCTGTAAACACGTAGAACTGCAAAGTATTCTCTGTTAATTCCCATTGACAGAAATTCTCTCGATTATTAAAGTCATCTCGATGTAATTGCTGATGCAGCGACACATGATACGGGTGAAATTTGTAACGATGAAGTATGTGCATTACACTACTTTGACTCACTGCAGTGCCTCTAGCGATGTCACGTGAATTCACGTGTGGGTTCACGGCAATAGTAGCTAACACACCAACTGCACCTGCTTCTCCTATGATGTGTTTGTTACAGACCCATTTGCGTGTTAGCGACCGTACCTGTGGCATATAGTTGTTTGTAGATGTTTTCAAATGTGCGGTGCGTTGGATGATCTCTGTCCGGGTACCTTTCTGAACACAACCTGCAGGCTGAAGCTGCATTTTGTGTACACTATCCATAGATGAGCATCATTTATGCCTTTTCAGAGTTAGAATAAACCATTTTCACAGTTTTTACAGCACTGTACACACCGTTGTACATGCGACCTTCTCACGTTCCTACTGTGCGTACTTCTGTTCTTACTTGTGTACAGCACACTATCAGAGACGTCCGGTAGCACAGTGTACTACAGTTATTCTGAGTACAAGGACTAATTCAGCAAGCGCTACATGCAGACACGAGGACAGCCAAACTCGTAAACGTACCCCTACAGATCTTGTTTGTTACAACACGCGACTGAACGTCTGGGGTTTCAAGCGTCAACTTTACGTTACAAATTACTCTGGATGTACTTAACATTTTACAGTGTTACAAACGGCATTGATTAAATATTTATTTCTATTTGCAGATGTGCTAAAAATAATAACAAGTTTCCATTATGAAAAACGTAAGTATGCGTAGAAAATCAGACTTGTGCATTTTTCAGTGGTTTTTATTAACCTATTACAGCAAAAAAAAAAAAAAAAAAAAAAAAAAAAAAAAATGGTTCAAATGGCTCTGAGCACTATGGGACTTAACTTCTGAGGTCATCAGTCCACTAGAACTTAGAACTACTTAAACCTAACTAACCTAATGACATCACACACATCCATACCCGAGGCAGGATTCGAACCTGCGACAGTAGCGGTCGCGCGGTTCCAGACTGTAACGCCTAGAACCGCTCGGCCACCCCGGTCAGCTATTACAGCAGCCCCTCTCCTCATTTTCGGTCTGCGGAACTGGTTACTTAGTGTTTTTTGTGGTTTGGGAGACGGTTCCAGTGGTAATATTAGGTGACTCACCGTGCATAGGAGACGCCTGCGCTTTTTTTCGATCGCTTCGGATTTTACACTGATCGAAAGATTCAGGATAAATGCAAGCTAAGTAAGGAGCCAATGCCGAAATGGGATTCCATCCAGACCTGGCGACTTACTTGTTTTCAACCCTTTCAATTGTTTCTCTTCGCCAGGGTTGCCTTATCCTATGTCACCCATACGTGAGTCTCTACGATTCTCCTGCGTGAACGATTTCTTCCATGCGAAGTTTAAAACCTCGCTTTTCCTTTCACTATCTTATATTGCAACACCAGAGTGGTCAACGAGTGACTGGACGGAAGAATTAGATTCGTTTAGCGATTTCGCCTAGGACGAGAATGTTCTCCGGTTCTCGGTCGGATCTTTCGCCTTCTCAGCCAACAGCCTGCCACGCAGCTCCACCGTCCCATCACTCTGCCTCACCCCCAGGCAGATAGCCCCTGCAGTGTTGTGTCAGCAAAACTGACTTCACCGTCAGTGGACAGCGGAGGGTGTGCTACCACCCACAGCACGACGTCCCAGCCACAGCCCTCAGTATCTTCCTTGTGAGGTGATTGAAACTGTTGTTTGCCGGCCGAAGTGGCCGTGCGGTTAAAGGCGCTGCAGTCTGGAACCGCAAGACCGCTACGGTCGCGGGTTCGAATCCTGCCTCGGGCATGGATGTTTGTGATGTCCTTAGGTTTAACTAGTTCTAAGATCTAGGGGACTAATGACCTCAGCAGTTGAGTCCCATAGTGCTCAGAACCATTTGAACCATTTTTGAAACTGTTGTTTGTGTTTCGTGGTGTACACAGAGTCGAGAATTGCTGGTCATCACTACTTCATGTTACTTTTTTTGAAAGCGTAAAAACCTGTGGAATTTTCTCAATTCAGGGGTAGTTGTAAGGATCAGTTGTTAGAACCTATGAGAAGTACACAGTGTAATTTTCTTGGGCAATCTGCCCCTTGTGCCTGGTCTGTGGCAGTTGTCTGTTATAGTGTCACTGTGGTGTCACCGCCAGACACCACACTTGCTAGGTGGTAGCTTTTAAATAGGCCGCGGTCCGGTAGTATACGTCTGACGCGCGTGTCGCAACTGTCAGTGATAGCAGACCGAGCGCCACCACACGGCAGGTCTAGAGAGACGTCCTAGCACTCGCCCCAGTTGTACAGCAGACTTTCATAGCGAAGCCACACTGACAAATACGCTCTCATTTGCCGAGACGATAGTTAGCATAGCCTTCAGCTAAGTCATTGGCTACGACCTAGCAAGGTGCCTTAGCTTTGATAATTAATATTGTGAAGAATGTATCATCAAGAGCGATCTTCTACAAATATTGATTAAAGTTAAGTATTAGAGCAACTGCCTCCATTTTCTAAGTTATCATTTCCTTTTAACTGTTCCAGACCTCACGCCAATCTGCGTGAGCTTAACGCGTGCCTTTCGGCATCCTCTCGTTGTGACTTGGCTGTCTTGCTAAGTCACAACATATTTGGCGACGAGGATGGGATGTTCATATTGCCCTAATTTACTTGTGTCATGGCTTCGCCACAATCTCCAGATGTACTGTCCGAATTTTATCGCTTGCAGAATCAGCAGACGCAGGCGTTATTGGATGCCCTTGGACAGCTCGTCCAGGGTCAACGTGCAATGCAAAACGATGCGGCAGCCGCCGCTCCACCGCTACCGCAGCCACAACACGCAGTTGCACCACCTTTTCGTCAATTTGATGCAGCACTGGAAAGCTGGACGGAGTGGTACGCCAATTTGGATTCCATCTCGCCGCCTACAGAATTCAAGGTAATGAGCGGCAGCCTCACTTATTATCATGTGTCGGCGTCCAGACGTACAGAGTGATAGTGAAATTGTTTCCCTGACGCGACGTAGCAACTCTGTCCTACGAAGAAATTTTGTCGGCATTAGATGCCTATATCAAGGAATCCGTCAATGTAGTTGCAAAAAGGTATACTTTCTTTCGTACCAAACGTACGGCCGGTCATACTAATAGGGAGTGGGTTGCAACTTTGCAAGGCCTTACTAGGGATTGTGCTTTTGAGTGTGAATGTGGACTCCCTGATTCAGATACAATGGTACGTGATGCAATTGCACAGAACGTTTCTGATGTTCGTATACGGGAGCAAATTTTGAAACTAGTCAATCCCTCCCTTCAACAAGTGATAGACATACTTGACACACTTGACTTTGCTCAGGAATCATTTGCAACTTCGCCAGCCGTGTGTCACATTAACCGGCCCGCCGGGCGAGCTGCACAGAACAGTAAATAGCCCTCGCGCCCGTCCACGCAGCTGCGTGTGCCGCGCCACCATGCAAATGCAGTGCTACAATCATGCCCGCGGTGTGCTACTAGACATTCGCGTGAGAACTACCGTCACGCCTAGCTATTTGCTTTTTCTGTAATAAAAAAGGACATGTTCAGAATGTTTGCCAGAAAAAGCTCAGATCGGACACTAACAACCATTCCAGGCCCTTTGCTTCGCGCCGAAATCGAACCAAGAATCCTCAGACTCGTGAACCTTCGCCCATGGAAATTCATGTAGTTAATTCCACTCCGCCCAGTGCCACTCTTTCTAACAGTGACTGTGTTCGTCCCACAAAAAGTGTGCGTCGACGTCGCCGGAAATCACGTCAATTAGCAGGTGATTCTGTACCTGTGTCTGTTCACACTGCACGAGACAGTCGCTCTTGTCGTCAGCAGGACAATAAACTTTTTGTAGATTTGGACATTCATGGCCGCGTGATACCATTCCAGCTCGATACCGGAGCTGCAGTTTCAATGATCAACCAAGACACGTACCAACAACTGGGCACACCTCCATTGCGTGCCGCAAATGTTACGCTAACTACATATTCAGGTCAGAATATCCCTGTGTTAGGACAGTGCAGCCTCCTTGCAACATACAAGGGACAAACAAAACTTGTGTCTTTTTACATCCTTCGTTCTTCTTCTGCAGTGAACTTGTTTGGTTTAGATTTATTTCAGTTGTTTAACTTGTCTCTAGTCAATCAGGTCCTATCAGTGAACCAGACTGTGCCTTCAGCCAGTGTTTCTCGTTTATGCGAGGAATTTGCAAACATTTTTGCACCGGGCCTAGGTTGTGCTAAGAACTATGAAGTACACTTGGAACTAAAAGTCGGCGCGCAACCGAAATTTTTCAGAGCGCGCAATGTTCCCAACGCATTGCGTGATGAGGTCGCACGAACATTACACGAATTGGAATCACAAGGTGTGATTGAACGTGTGCAGGCTTCTCTCTGGGCATCACCCTTAGTAATTTTGCCAAAACCTTCCGGCAAATTGAGACTTTGTGTGGACTTCAAGGCAACGGTGAACCCACAACTAGTGATTGCAACTTTTCCTTTACCCCGCCTGGAAGATCTTTTTGACAAACTGTGCCCGGGTAAATATTTTTCGAAGTTGGACCTAGCAGATAATGATCAGTCCAGGGTCGTGATCCCACGTTTGTTACAGTCCTCTGTCTTACGGCTTCTCCACCAAGGACATTGGGGTATAGTGCGAACGAAACAACTTGCACGTCAGTACTGTACTTGGTTCGGAATCGATGCTGCGATTACGAATATGTGCTCTTCTTGCATGGCGTGTGCCGAACAACAATCCGCACAACCGCGGAAATTCTTTGCATGGCCGAAAGCCACTTCCCCTTGGCAACGCTTACACATAGATTTTGCTGGTCCATTCTGGAATGCTCGATGGTTGGTTGTGGTTGATTCTTTCAGAAATTTTTCTTTTGTTGTCCGGATGTCTTCCACGACGTCATCTGCCACCATCCAAGCGTTATCTGCTATCTTTTGCATTGAAGGTCTTCCACAGACTATTGTTTCCGACAATGGCCCACAATTCATGTCTGCAGAATTTCAGTCATTCTGCAAGGCCAATGGTATTCAACATCTGACATCCGCGCCGTTTTCGCCTCAGTCAAACGGTGCCACTGAACGATTGGTACGGACTTTCAAGTCACAGATGTTGAAGTTGAAAGAGTCGCATTTTCGGGAGTACGCGTTATTGCTCTTTTTGTCTTCGTATCGCTCTCAGCCCCGAGATGGTCGCTCACCGGCTGAGTTGTTGCATGGTCGTCCTCATCGAACCTTGATGTCTTTGCCACATCCGCCGCATCAGGTTCCTGTGCAGCGGCAGCCACCTGCTTTTGCTCCAGGCGACTATCGAGGTTCACGGCGTTGGCTCGCAGGGCGCATTCTTCGCTGCCTCGGCCGCGCTATGTATCTGGTTTTGGGGGCCTGTGGTGAGGTGCGTCGGCATCTCAATCAGCTGCGCCTCTGTCGTCGCACGGGTTCTGCCGCTCCCCGTCTGCTTTCAGCGACGGTGCCGTTCGGTCAGCGCCCTGGGGACCCATCTACTGGCTCGCCTCATCCCCAGGTGTTACCGACGCTGCCTTCCATTTTGCCCCATGGCGACGCGCCGCCGCCGCCGCCACCTGTTCTCCCGCCGGCGACGCCCGCAGTGGACGCTTCGCTGCAGCCGCCAAGCGCCTCCCTGGGTCACGCGCCGCCGATCGCTTCCCGTGACCAGCTGTCCTCCGACATGGAACTCTTGCCGGCTCCGGACCAGATGTCGTCTTCGCCTGTCGGGTACCCCGACGCGATGGAGGTCGACCCTTCGGCCCCTCCTGTCTCTCTACGGGCGCATACACCGCAAGTTGGCGTGCACCCTGGACTAGGTTTTCAGGCGTTTCCTGGCTCCCCTCGGACCGAATGGCAGGGTGTGGGTGGCACAGCCTCGCCTGTTGTTAGGCTCCCCACCTCGTCGCATACGTCAACATGGGGTCCTCCCCACGGCGGGCGGAAGCCTTATAACACGACCGGTCGCCGATTTGCGGGGGAGGAATGTGGTGTCACCGCCAGACACCACACTTGCTAGGTGGTAGCTTTTAAATCGGCCGCGGTCCGGTAGTATACGTCGGACCCGCGTGTCGCCACTGTCAGTGTTTGCAGACCGAGCGCCACCACACGGCAGGTCTAGAGAGACGTCCTGGCACTCGCCCCAGTTGTACAGCAGACTTTCATAGCGAAGCCACACTGACAAATACGCTCTCATTTGCCGAGACGATAGTTAGCATAGCCTTCAGCTAAGTCATTGGCTACGACCTAGCAAGGCGCCTTAGCTTTGATAATTAATATTGTGAAGCATGTATCATCAAGAGCGATGTTCTACAAATGTGGATTAAAGTTAAGTATTACAGCAACTGCGTCCATTTTCTAAGTTCTCATTTCCTTTTAACTGCTCCAGACCTCACGCCAATCTGCGTGAGCTTAACGCGTGCCTTTCGGCTTCCTCTCGTTGTGACTTGGCTGTCTTGCTAAGTCACAACAGTCACAATTTTAGCCATAGGGAGAGACAGTGCAGAGAGCCCAGGTGGTTTATGATTAGACATAAGGTATAAGTATTGTAGTTTTGTCGCTTAAGGATTGTTCTTTTGTTGTTATAATTGGGTTCATAAGATATCAGTAAGGGTAGTGCAACAGCGGAATCAGAGACAGAAGGTGTCACCAGTTGAGAAGATGTGTAGCAATTAGTTCATGAAGTAGCATAATTAAGAGCAGGAAATGAGTTTGGAAATAATGAGCTGACAGCGAGGAATGAGGAGTTGGGATTATTAAGATCACTAAGTCTAGGATTATAATCAGCTGTTGCGAACCTTGTTTCTCCTGTTTGCAGTAGGACATCTGAGGATCTGTTATCGTTTGTGAAGGACACTTTGTCATTTGCTGACGTACGAGATTGGTAAGACAAACAGTTCTAAGTAGTTATATTGCTCCTTTCGGGAGAAGCGAAGTCATTGTATGATGCACAGAAGCGCTATACAAGGCAGAAACATTTGAGCAGCTAAAGCAAAGATTATTGGAAAGGTACAAAAAGCAGAATAGGGCACGCTTTTTTCGTGAGCAGCTGTTATTTCTAAAAGTTCTAAAGACGCCATAGAGGACTTCTCAAAGAGAATCCGGAAAACTGACGTGTGTACATACGAATTAACGCAGAATGATGAGGAGAATAAAGTGTTACAGGAAGCCGAGCAAAGGACTCTCGATGCATTCCTGTGACGTCTGGCACCGGAAATTTCTAGGAGGGTCGGCACTGGTGTACCTAAGGATCTCAACGTAACAGTGAGACTGGCGATGGAATTTTAAGAAATTGTTGTTGCAACAGGGGTGAGAGATAGACAAAGTCTGTTTACGTCCGGTTGCGGACGTGTGGGACATGTGCAGAGGCACTACTGGCAGCCACGAAGAAGTAGGAGCGGTATGAACCATCAGCAGTTTTATGGGAATACCAAGAGGGGTTGCCAGGGTAATAACAGGCACCTGTTAAACTCAAAAGAGAACACAAGAACCGCCGAAAGGCGTCCCAAGTAAAACCGCATGTAGGAAATGCGAATGCAGAGGCAGTAGTAGGTGGAAGAAGGTTTAAGCTTCTGTTGGACACACAGGCGAATGAGTCAGAGGCCTTGAGAGATTTAGTAGGTAGGAGGCAATGGGACCCACTATGTTATAGTTTGCTTCGGGTAGGAGATAACAATATACAGTCACTGGGGTCGGTAACGGAGAATTTTTTACAGGAGGCAACCAAGTTTAGGCACTGTGTAGAAATAGTGTCTCATGTGAATGAGGGCCAAAGCATGATCCTAGGGTTAGACTTTCTGCATCAGGGACATGCCATAATTGATTGCTGACAACGTGTGGTAGAACTTAGTGGGAAGAGATTCCTGGTAAGGCAAGGTGTCGTCAATGTTGATTTGTCCCATGGAGTTACTATCATAGTAGTCAATCTATTTTAACTACAAGCAGTAACATTAAGGCTTATTTTCCGTAATATTTCATAGCTTTTATTTACTTGAGATGGAGAGCCGTTCAACACTGACCTGTGAGTAATCCAGATCCTAGTGAAATGGATTCCAAAACCGTGATGTAAAAAGTATTTTTAGAAGATGAAATTGTTAGACTTAAGGAAGATTAGAAGCGCGAAGAAAGCCTTGTACTGAGCAAAGCTGTACGGTGAGCACAGATACAGGCAGCAATGGATGTGCTGAAGGGGTTACAAGGAAGCAGTCATGAAGCCTAACATAGTGTAAGAAATGTATAGTATTTAAGATTTCTAACCTAGCATAATCTTGGGTCTGTGTCACTTGTTTTGTTGTTCGTTGGTGGAAGTAGTTCACGGTGAGGAACCAGTCCTGATCAAGTCCTGAGGGACTGGGTCTTTCCCTTGAAGGGCGGCAATCTAGTGCCACTACCTAGTCTTAGGGGAAATTTGTAACAAGCTGCCATGGAGTGCTTCTATTCACAGTGACCACTTACAGGCTACATCAGTAGATACACAAACGGTTTGCAAGGCAAGCTAGCTGTGCTTTTCAAAACCTGCACTATACCGCAGTAACAGCCAGCAAGAAGAATTATTTACCACTCCAGAGTTAAAACTACATCATGAACTACGTGATCAGGAACCAGGTGATAGTGCAACAAATGCACCCTGGAGCAGGGTAAATATCTTGAATTTTGATACAGAGACATTCAGAGCCCATCAGTACTATCGTGGTGCAAGGCCTGCACTAGACAGTGAGATGACTGGGTGTCACCAGCTGCAGCCATGGATTGAAGACCAGCACGGGGCAGCAGCCACACGCACTAAGTCCAACCTGGGGGACTTGGTGCCACAGTTCAACGGACCTGCCGCCTACGCCAACCACCGCTAGGCTCCAACCAGAAGGAAGCAGGTCATGATCCTTTGCACGGCGGTAACCAGGCGTTAGTGTGGAGGATGAGAGCCATACCTGGGTCACCTGGGCAGGGGCGTTCGACATCAGAGGGCCGACGCAGCAAGAAGAAGGAGCTCACCACAGACATCAGAGCCTTGACCTACCCTACCGACGGGCGACTGGTTGCTTCCGCGGTCTGAGGTCAGTATCGCTGGTTGCTGATGCAAGTACCGTCTTACCTGGGATGAGGTCCTGGTGCCCCTGCCTGCTGTGCTCGAAAGTGGCATGGCCAGCTCTCATTGAAAACGGAGAAATGTCGTAATTAAAAGCGATAAAGTATCTTCTCAACCACCAGTCTGTCACTGGGTCCCAAGGCCCACTATTCAGCCTTGCCATTGACCATATGTCGGCAAAACTTGAATGTATAAGCTGTTAAACTAACTCTGAGAGAGTTCTTCCACTTACCAGCCTTCACTATCTTCCACACTGCGTGGATCAAATTTTTCCAATAGTTTGTTAGTATGTCTCCAGCCTTATAGATTCTGCACAGCAACCTGGATAGTCGTTTGGATACCACTTCGTCCAGTATTTTCAGAAATTCCGGACTTATGTGGTCTGTGCTCACTGCCTTCTTTGATCGTAAGTCTTTGAAAGCTCTATTAAACGCTCACTAGTAATGAATCCCCTGTATCCTCCATATCGACTCCCATTTCTTCATCACGTTAGATGAAAAGTCCTCCCCCTCGTAGAGGCCTTCAAGTACCCTTCCCAACTATCTGCTCTCTCCTCTGTGCTTAAAGGTGGAATTCCCATTTCACTCTTATTGTTAACACCCTTGCCTTTAATTTCACCGAAAGGTATTTTGACTTTTCTGTATGCTCAATCAGTCCTCACAACGACCCTTTCTTTTTTAGATTTCTTCACATTTTTCCAATGGAAACATTAATTATGTTAACCAAGGATTCTATCTTCCTTATGTCTATGTTTGTCAGTCCACCTTCATTGGCTGCCCTTTTTAGAGATACCCATTCCTCTTCATCTAAATTGTCTACTGGGGTATTAATTTTCGTTGTATCTTTAGCCTCAGAGGTCTTCAAACGCATGTCATCTTTCTTGAGTACTTCAGTCCCCGTTTATCTGTACATTGTTTCTTGTGGACGAGTCTAAAATTTCAGCTTACTCTTTATCGTTACTAAACTGCTATATCTGCTTCTGGAAACACCTTACATCCAATATCTGATTTCGGAATCTCTGTCTGACCACGGTGTAGACCAATTGGAATCTTCTCATGTCTCTGGGTCTTTTCCAAGTATACCTTCACCTCTTGTGATTCTTGAACAGAATATTCGTTGTTACTATCTGAAATTTACTGCGGAACACAAGAAGTCTTTCTCCTCTCTCATTCCAACTGCCTACCCAATATTCTTCCGCCTCCCTTTTTACAAATCCTTCCCCGACAACCGCTTTTCAATCCCCCATGGTTAGCAGATTTTCATCTCCCTCTAAATACTGAATTACCCTTTAAATATCCTCATATACTTCCTATATCTCTTCATATTCTGCATATGACGTCGACATGTATATCTGAACTACTGTTGTTTGTGTTGGTTTGCTGTCGATTCTGATGAGAAAAAGAACAGTTCGTAGGAACTCACTGTCTGCTCTACTTTCCCTTCCATGACGAATGCTACTACCGTTATACCATTTTATGTCGCTGCTGGTACTGCCCTGTATTAGTCTGATCATAAATCCTTACTGCCTTTCCATTTCACTTCACTGACCCCTACTGTATCTATACTGAGCTTCTGAATTTCCTTTCTTAGTTTTTCTTGCTTCCCTACGACATTCAGAGTTCCGACATTTAACGCTCCAACTCGTAGCATGTTACCCTTTCGTTAGATAATCAGTCTTTTTCTCATGGTTACCTCCCCCTTGGCAGTGCCTTCCTGTAGATTCTGAGGGACTAATCCGGAATCTTTGGCCAATAGGGAGATCATCATGATACTTTTTCAATTTTAGACCACATGTCGTGCAGATACACATTGTGTTTCTTTAATTAATTGGTTCCCATTGCCTTCTGAATCCTCATGGCGTTGATCATTGCTGATTTTGCTGCCCTTTGGGGGCAATTTCCCACCTCTATCCGCTCCTCTGCTCTCTTTGAAAAGGCCGTCCACAGAACGAAAATGACTCCTTATGCCGAAATCCTTTGGCCGCCATTGCGGATGGTTTTCATTCAAAATTTAAGCAGCTCCTGCGTATAAACCCGGAAAATAGGACGTTTCGATTACTTGTCAAAGATGCTTTCCCCTTCCCGTCCCTAAACCTGTCATGTCATCATAATCGAAACACGAGGTCACTCTTATTTGGTATCCTAACTGTGCCCACTCACAAAACAAAAACTTTTGCAAACTCCTTCTCAGTTGCCGCTGTCCGCCTCTGGAACAAACTGCCCCTTACCTTCCGCAAAATTCAATCTCCTGCTGCTTTTAAGAAGAAGTTGAAGCATTTCCTACTATCATCCTCATAAAGTTCTCCACAAAATTAATGTACAAGGGCAATCCCCTCACCTGTCAAATAGCAAAGCTATCTTGCTCCTGAGATGCCTTCCTCTTCATCTATCTCTATGAGCCACGCAATCTTCTTTTCCTTTATATTTCCTTAATTATGTTTCATCATGTCTCTCTATTCTTCTCCTCCCTTCACCATGAGTCTCCCTCATACTCCCTGCTGCCAGCAGTCCTATCTAAAATCTGTCTCTTCAATAATGTCTAATTATAACAGTACTTGTGATCTAAGAATATAAACTCTATATGTATGTATTTTTGCAGGTGTACCTTTCAAATTGTTTATTTCACTTTTTGTACTACATGTAGTTTAACATGCCTACTAAAACATATGAATGTAAAATAAGTAGAATGCCTGGTTAGATGTAAGAGAGGGCCTGATGGCCCTAATCTTGCCAGGTTAAATAAATAAATAAATAAATAAATAAACCATTCAAAACAGATTTTTTTTTGGGAGGGAGGTAACAGAAAGTAGGTTAAACAAAACATCTATATTCTTACAAGTATTAAGACAACGTGAAGGCCTTCCCTCTGGCAGAATCAACATTAGACACTACGCTCAAACGAGGCATGCAGAAGTCTTTATTAACAAGGAGAGCGGTCAATGGAAAAAACTGAAAGCAAGCTAAGAGGTGTGACGCCGTAAACGAAGAGGGAAGAAGGAGCGAAGGCATGGTAAGACTTGGAGGCATCATCCTGCTCGGCAAATTGGCTGTAGAGGCAGAGTGGACAGGGGTCAACATCATGCGAGGTCTGGTCACGGTGTCCCCGGCACCACTACCGGGCAGAAGCTCACGAAAGGAGGGTTGAAGCCAAGGAGGATGCAGTAGAAATCAGTGTGCGATTTGTGCTTTTACCAGTGGGGGGGGGGGGGGGGGGGGGAATATCTTAGGGGGTTAGTATAATTATATATGTTACTTGCTTGGACCGTGGCGTTACCCACGGTTAAACAGTTATTTATAAATAGATGTTAATGCCGAAACTCACTATTCACGCGTATGCACTATCAGAAAAGCCATCCCTTGTTATATATTTAAAAGTACATTATAGGTAAAGCTTATTTACAAAATCATCTACATACAGGTATACGAGGGGAATTCAAAAAGTAAAGGCACATTTGTGAGAGATGTACTTATTCTGGTTATAGAAAACTGAAACATGCGTTATTTTTCTACATAACCTCCCTGTACTTCAATGCAGTTTTCCCGACGTTGTACGAGTTTTTTTATTTCATCAGAAAATACGTTTATCGGTTGCATCTGTAACCAATTTTGCACCGCAGAAATGACATCTTCGTCACTTTCAAATCTTCTTCCCTGTAGTGCTTCCGTTAAGGGTCCAAACATGTGAAAATCGCTTGGAGCCAGGTCTGGACTGTATAGTGGATGTTCCAGCACCTCGAATCTCAACTCCTTTATTGCGTCGGCTGTCCGTTTGGCAGAATGTGGGCGAGCGTTATCTTGCTGCAGGATGACACCTCTTCACAGTTTTACACAACGTTTGGATCTGATTGCAAGTTTTAGTTTCGTACGCAATACATCACATCCACCATACAATACAGACCTGGCTCTAAAGCCTCGTTTACGCTGGGGCGACGTCTTGCTACATTGTGGCATGCTACGGAAATGTGGCGGGCGTCGTCTTGTCATTTACTTCTAAATGTTTGGAAATGCTTAACACTTTTTCAAAATCAATAAGCAAACATATTTACAGTATTAATAGTAAGACTGTATCAAAACTTTCAGTGTTCGGCTCCACAAATTTAAATTATATGTAAAGTTTTACTCCAGTGCGTGGGAAATAAACATCTCAGGTCGGGATGTATAAACTAAAACCAGACGAGGGGATGGTCTGATGCAGAGGGGGCAAAATCCCCCCCATCCCCCCCCCCCCCTGCAAATCGCACACTGGTAGAAATGGGCGAGCGACTGGCTTGATCTGGTATAGAGCATAAAGGAAAGGGGAACTTGTCCATGCACCTACCCTGCTGTGGTACGATATAGAAATGTAGTTCGGGGAGTCTCAGACATCAGAAGGGGGCAGGTGGGGAGGGAGTGGGAGTGGGTGCGTCGTCAGCGTGTGGCACTATCCAGCTGAGTGGGGGTGATGTAAAGATAGCGGTAACTAGGGAAGGTGCAGTAGCAAGGCCTGTGCTTGATTTCATTGTGGGTGGTTTGCAAATACTGTCAGAAGTCAAGGCGTGATTTACCGCCATCAGTATACAGGTAAGTGATACAGTAGCATCATTTTTGGTGGCGAGGAAATGAGAATCCTCAGGATGGATAGAAGTCCATGGGTCAATCGAGTGAGGCAGAACACGGAGGTAGCAGGCAACAAACTGTCAACCCAGTTTCCAGACGTCACTGATGGCACCACAAGTCAGCTGGTGGGCATTGTTATCAACTAGATTGCAAATTGCACAGTGTGGAGTGTCCGAGAAATCGGTTGAGTGGAGATGTTGATTTGTGGCAAATTTTCCACATGTGACATGGTACCATGTTATCCAGACGTTGAGGAAAGTAATTGCTGGTGGACATGACGCCAAACCATGGGCCACAACGTCGTTGGACGTTTGAGTTCGTTTTTGCAGCATATGTAGCAAAGTAGTGGGTGTATAAATCTCTGGTCCGAGGAAGGTGAGTGCTCGGTAACTGAGTGTGAGTGTAACTGAAGTCAATGATGAAATCAGAAATGTGCGCCAGATGGTGCGTAATGTGGGCTACTGTCACCTGTGGGGGTATGGTCGTGGGCACAACAATGCCCACAATCTGTGCGTAAGGGAGGCGCCCCCTTTCCACTGCTTTTGCATAGTGACCATGTACAAAGATGCCGCTCGGTGTCACACATTGACTACGCCGACGTCTCCGCTCATGGGGCGATGGTGAGCGTTTTCTTAAAGGGCGTACCAGCTGTAAGAAAGTATCTGAACATGGTCTGGAGGCTGCGTCCAATGGTTGATGGCAGTGGGAATACCTGTGCGATGTGGACCATCTTGGACGCCACATGTTGATTGAGGTATTCGACACGTTATAAAGAATCTAGTCGGTGGAGCAGATTATGTCGCGCTTCTGTGCAGATGAGTTGGAGATTCTTCCGAAAATTGATGACAACGAACCAGCGTATAGTGGAGGTGAAAATTGTACCAAGGTATCAAAGGATCTGTACGCACGGGAGTGGTGCTAAGTTCCCATGTGAGAGGCACGTCCAATGGGCATTGCAGAGGATTTAGCCACATTCACGGTGCTGCCCGCTGCAGTTCATATGTTGATATGAAATCGAGTACCATCGTGTGTTTCGGTCCAAGAGTGGACTGAGTCCTCTTAGTCCGCACGTGGACCGAAACACCAGTGTTATGGGGTAGAGTAGTGACAAAAATGGGCAACCCAGCCTTATGGAGTGGCGTATGTTCGCTGGTCCCGCCACATCGCCATTGATCCAAACCAAGGTCTCGGCGCTGTCATACAGGTGCCGAATAACTGCAATAAAGAGGGGTGGAAAACGCATTACGGAGAATAGGAAACGATGCAACACCTTGCCAAAATCAAGTGCAAGCACCGCGGCGCCGAGTCTGCACGCCGCTGCCAGTGTGATTAAATCGCGACATTCCCCTGTGGCCGTTTGTGTATTGGTTGAGCCACCCAACGTTCTCCGTTCTGGGGATAGAATTTTAAGGCAGTACTTCGCAGTAACGCGTTAAACTGAGTTAGGGGGCGGTAATGTGCTGTCGTCGCTCCCGGCGTCGATTTGTGGGTGGGTGACATAGGCTGACGGTACGACGTTGTCTGTAGTCAACAGATCATAAAACAGTATCGTCCACCACGACGCCATTAGCTCAAGGAAGGCGCGATAAAATTCTGTTGGCAATCCGTCGACGCCGGGCGACTTACTCAAGTAGCTTTGTTGATTGCATCGTGGACCCCATAGCACACGGAGCCCCGTCAGCTCTTCCACCTCGTTGGCAGCGAGGGTGCGTGTGATGTGTGGCAACAACATCCTCAGGACGGGTGCTCTTACGCTCCTCTTGGTACAGTTTCCAATAGTGGTCTACAAAGGCATTGACCTGGTAAGTGACCTGCTGCGCGCGACAGGTGAAGATCTCGGTGATTAGTCGTCGTCGTTGTTTTCCATCGAAGAAGATATGATGCATGGTGATACGTTCCTGTTCCGTCGAATCTTGACGTCTGGTCCTCACCACCACTCCGTGTAGTCCGCAGCGTGCCAGTGTCACGATTTGTGCCTTAATCCTGCTGCGATCCTTCCGGGATGCAGGGGTGGGCGGTTGGGCGTCTAGATCGTAGAGAACGGCAAAGAAATAGTCCGTAGTGTGCCAGAACCTCGCAGCTACATCCTTCCGTACTGAGACAAAGGACGTCGAATGGCAGTACAACACATTCCAGCCACGAAGCCAAGGTTTTGCAGTATTTATGCAAGCGACGCTCATGGTGGCCCATGTCTCGGTAATGCATTGAAATGGCTCTGAGCACAATGGGACTTAACATCTGAGGTCATCAGTCCCCTCGAACTTAGAACGACTTAAACCTAACTAACCTAAAGACATCACACACATCCATGCCCGAGGCAGGATTCGAACCTGCGACCGTAGCGGTCGCGCGGTTCCAGACTGAAGCGCCTAGAACCGCTCGGCCACACTGTCCGGCTAATGCATTGAAGATGTTAGGGATCGAGGAGTTTGGAGGTGTTTAACTTCCACGGTGTGCGACTGCGCTAGACCACTTGTTTCGGGAGGGGAATTTTGAACACGTAAGCACAGCGGTCCGAAAAGGCGAAGGGCCAATATTCAGCACCTTGGAGTGTTAGTGTGAGTTCTCAGTCCTCGACCACGGGTCACCTTCAGTTAATGTTTCCAAATCCTTAAACAGATGTCTACAAATCTGCAAGTGTAAATCTTACTCATAGCAACACGGAGACTTCAAAAAGTAAGTTACGCATTATTTTGTAACCAAAGTAACTTTTACTGAATCCAGCACAACACTTCAAAGTGAGACAGACAGTTGACATCATGCATTAATATAACTGATTAGCCCCGATCGGCTATGAATCCTCCACTTGCAGTACGAATCCACAATCACGTTCGACCTCCCGCTGCAATCTCAAAGTAGCGAGAAAGGGGGACATGGGTAGGGCCAACGGATGCGTGGCGCGAATTGGGAATGTGGGACACGCGTTGGGAGTACCGAGATAGTCCACGCAATTGCGTAAACACTGTGTCCACATATCGCGGTGAATAAGGTAACTGCCTAGTAAGCATGCAGTCATGGGTTCTAATGTCTGTCCGGCACACATTTTCACTCGTCGCCGCTGCTGATTCCACATGAAGTCCCGATGCACCGATGCAGCTGACATCATTAATTCCTTCCATTTCCTTTCCTTTCTTCCTCTCCCCACCCCCGCACCCCGCCCCTTCACCATTCTTGCACCTTCAGTTTACGTAACTTGATACTATTTTTCAACGCAGTCACTAAGTCTCTGTAAACAAGATTCAAATGGCTCTGAGCACTATGGGACTTAACTTCTGAGGTCATCAGTCCCCTAGAACTTAGAACTACTTAAACCTAACTAACCTAAGGACATCGTACACATCCATGCCCGAGGCAGGATTCGAACCTGCGACCATAATGGTCGCGCGGTTCCAGACTGTAGCGCCTAGAACCGCTCGGCCACCCCGGCCGGCCACGCCCGCAACACAGAGGCTATAAGTTCAACAATTTACACTCTTGATTACAAATTTATGATAGGATTAATAATCAGTCCGCATTCATATGGACGTAAGAATTAAATTTCAAATTCACATATTTCTTTTCTTGCAAACGGGTGAACATGCCAAGATGACTCCAATACCGGCCGCCGACAGGCAAATAACTGGCTATCTAAAACAGAATAAGCAGAACTTTAACACCCAAACAATAACAAAATACACTACTGGCCATTAAAATTGCTACACCAAGAAGAAATGCAGATGATCAACAGGTATTCATTGGACTAATACATTATACTAGAACTGACATGTGATTACATTTTCACGCACTTTGGGTGCGTAGATCCTGAGAAATCAGTACCCAGAACAACCACCTCTGGCCGTAATAACGGTCTTGATACGCCGGGGAATTGAGTCAAACAGAGCTTGGATGGCGGGTACAGGTACAGCTGCCCATACAGCTTCAACACGATACCACAGTTCATCAAGAGTAGTGACTGGCGTATTGTGACGAGCCAGTTGCTCGGCCACCATTGATCAGACGTTTTCAGTTGGTGAGAGATCTGGAGAATGTGCTGGCCAGGGCAGGGGTCGAACGTTTTCTGTGTACAGAAAGGCCCGTACAGGACCTGCAACATTCGATTGTGCATTATCCTGTTGAAATGTAGGGTTTCGCAGGGATCGAATGAAGTACCAGCCACGGGTCGTAACATGTGTGAAATGTAACGTCCACTGTTGAAAATGCCGTCAATGTGAACAAGAGGGGACCGAGACGTGTAACCAGTGGCACCCCATATCATGACGCTGGGTGATACGCCAGTATGGCGATGACGAATACACGCTTCGAATGTGCGTACACCGCGATGTCGCCAAACACGGATGCGGTCATCATGATGCTCTAAACAGAACCTGGATTCATCCGAAAAAATGACGTTTTTCCATTCGTGCACCCAAGTTCGTCGTTGAGTACACCATCGCAGGCGCTGATGTCTGAGATGCAGCGTCAAGGGTAACCGCAACCATGGTCTCATAGCTGATAGTCCATGCTGCTGCAAACGTCGTCGAACTCTTCGTGCATATGGTTGTTGTCTTCCAAACGTCCCTATCCGTTGACTCAGGGATCGAGACGTGGCTGCACGATCCATTACAGCCATGCGGATAAGATGCCAGTCATCTCGACTGCTCGTGATACAAGGCCGTTAGGATCCAGCACAGTGTTCCGTATTACCCTCCTGAACCCACCGATTCCATGTTCTGATAACAGTCATTGGATCTCGACCAACGCGAGGAGCAATGTCGCGATACGATAAACCGCAATCGCGACAGGCTACAATCCGACCAACCTCAAAGTCAGAAACGTGATGGTACGCATTTCTCCTGCTTACAAGAGGCATCACAACAACGTTTCACCAGGTAACGCCGGTGAACTGCTGTTTGTGTATGAGAAATCGGTTGGAAACTTTCCTCATGTCAGCACGTTGTACGTGTTGCCACCGGCGCCAACCTTGTGTGAATGCTCTGAAAAGCTAATAATTTGCATATCGCAGCATCTTCTTCCTGTCGGTTAAATTTCGCGTCGGTAGCACGTCATCTTCGTGGTGTAGCAATTTTAATGGCCAGTAGTGTACTTACACCAAACACACGCCATGCGTGAGGCAACTTTGAATCTTAACTTAAAAAAGGAAGAAACTTCAAAACCTTAATAAATTTCAAATTACCAGGAAGACAGCTGAAAGATCAATTAAATCAATGAATATTTAATGTTTATGACCGTGCAACAGAAATATAATTTATGCAGTACAACAACCCTCACGTTAGATTTAGATGACAGTAATTCGCTTGAGAGCCAACGGCGTTGCCGTAGTGGTCACAACAGTTCCCACCAGATCACCGAAGTTAAGCACTGTCGGGTTGGGCTAGCACTTGAATGGGTGACCACCCGCTCAGCCGAGCGCTGTTGGCAAGCGGGGTGTACTCGGTACTTGTGAGGCAAAGTGAGGAGCTCCTTGACTGAGAAGTGGCGGCTCCAGTCTCGTAAACTGACCTACGGCCGGGACAGTGGTGTTCCGACCACACACCCCTCCGTATACGCATCCATTGACGCCTCTGGGCTGAGATGACACGGCGGCCGATCGGTACCTTTGGGCCTTCATGGCCTGTTCGGACGGAGTTTAGCTTTTAGTTTTTTAATTCACTTGAGAACTGCAAAAACCCACCGACCTTAAACACTGGAAACTCAGTTAAATCAACTGATGTTTCATATTTATAATCGTACAATAGAAATCAAATTTACGCTGTAGCAGAAACTGCAGATTAGATTTAGATAGCAGCTATTCACCCAACAACTGCAAAGGCCCACCGTGTTTAAACACTCTTAGCTTAAAATTTAAAAACACATAAAAGCCTTAAAACATCCGAATTAACACCATTAGCGATAACGTAATATGACTACTCAAACAGAAGCCACAAACCATTCTGGGCGACAACAAGCCTGATCCTTTCATTCTTTCGTTAGGTGCTGTGAAGCATAATTGACATGACTGCACCAATCTCACTGTCCGCACATCCTGAATCGAAGGTGAAGTCAACACGGTGCCGTAAACTATGCATGCAGAATAGCACCTTTTCAGCAGCACAGTATAAAAGCCCCCCCCCCCCCCCCCCCGCCTCCCATCAAGTAGACTGCTATGTTTACTTCTGTACAAATGCACGCACTCCAGGCAGGACCGAACCAACAGCCGTGGTCGCTTGTCGTTACAGAAGGTACCCTGCAACGGGTTCACGTAACTTTAGTAGCATTGCTAATCACATATTCCATTCCACATAGCGTTGTCCACAGCATGAATCGCCATGCACGAGTACACTGCCAGAGAAACCACATTGGAGCTCACTTGGCGGTCCGAGCACACACTGTGTAGAGTCGGTCTGTGAGTGCTCTTCAAAACTCTGCGGCCCCATCCCGCCCCCTGTTCGTGAGGAAAACCTCACGTTTATAAGGATAGTATCGCTGCTATCAACTCAAGATCGTCTCACAGTCAGTCTTATGAAAAAAGCACCTGAACCTAAAAATTTTCGCAGGTCTACTCTGTTCTTTCCCAAGTTTCCTTTCGCATTACCATAGACACTAAAAAAAATCTGTGTTTCTGTTTGTCTATTATTTCTTAGTGGTGCAGCACATTAATGGCAAGTGTGATTTTTTAGCTGTATATTATTCTAATAGGATCATATTTCGAGTCCATGGCTAGCTCGCATTAATAGTTTTTATATGACAATTATGAAATGTTTTCTCCACTGATACTTCCTTACTCCACTTTACAACACCACCCTTCTTTCATCCAGAAAATGTAGGTTTTGTTGTTACAGACTAGGTGAGAAAATAGAGGGGAATCAGTTGCACCTGTGTTAACTCTATTGTAATGTCACAGCATGAGTATTGGTGCAAGGCAGTTTATGCGCCACTTTCCATTATTGCCAGATGTATCCAATATGGCAGCGATGACGTCATCCAAGATGGTGGTGTGTAGACTTGGAAACAGCACATGACATCATCGATGATGGTGGCTGTGATGTCATCCCATATGGCGGATTTTGGCGGGAAGATAGATCAATTGGGCTACCTCCACTAACCTAAGTCACCTGACTGCCATCACTTCCTAGGGAATGGTGGGAAAAGAACCCAACCTGCACAGGACTGCTGGAGAGAGGAAGGAGTGTACTTTATTTATTTTGGAACAATTTATTTAGGGACGGATTTCGAGAGATAGTATATTTATTACACTGATACAAAACACATGCGCTGACATGCTTGGGCTCACGCCACACAGCCTACAGACCTGCAGATCACCAAAAGACTCTGCAAGCATGCTTGCTAATCATCAACTGTTGAAATCATGCACCAGTCTTTATTCAAACAATTTGAGACACTACAGCCATCCAGTGTGTTTACCATGAGGGCCAGAGTCCACCTGACCTAGTACACAGTACCACCACCAGAGTGTGCTGTCTTCTGTTCTGTGACGTAATCCAAGATGGCGGCTATGACGTCAGCTGATGACATAAGTGCCATTATCCAAGATGGCGGATTTTGGTGGGAAACAGTTTGTGCACCACAACATCAGGACCTAGTACACAGTGCTGCTACGAGAGAGTGCTGTCGTGCATTCCATGACATAATCCAAGATGGTGGGGTCAAATGGTGGGAAACTGTATGGTTGCCATGTTGAAGTCCAACTGACCTAGTACACAGTACTGCTACCAGAGGGTCCAGTCAATCCTGCTGTGATGTAATCCAAGATGGTGGTCTGGAGGAGGAAAATGACACAAAAATGACTCAGCCTGCGCTGGGCTGTTGGAGAGAGTAAGGAAGGAGTGAACATGATTTATTTTGGAAAAATTTATTTAGGGATGGAGTATATTTATCGTATTTATACATAACACATGCCACACAGCCCACAGACCTGTAAACTACTCCTAAATAATGCTCTGCATACACGCAAAAATCTCCTATATTACCGAATTAATTTCAGTACAGATATGCAAACAGATCCTATATAATGCAGTACATAGATGAGCAGACACGAAATCGACTAGTAAACTGTCCAAACAGTGCATAGCACTGCGTACAGACCTGCTCGCAAAATAATACAACAGACACACAATCAACATGCACAAGCACTGTCCGCTGCCCCCCGTCCAGTAGACCACACAGGAGGCTACGTGTCCACCTAGGCACCATTGCTGATGTGACTGGACGGGAACGCCGACACACCGCCAGATGCAAGCCAACATGACCCATTGCTCTCATTCCACTGCAGGTGAAAGTTGCTTATATTTTCGAGTATACAGTCAGTGTTATACTGATGTCACAGAACTCCAAGGCACTCTCACACTGCTCCCATATCGAGACACCTCTGGGCGGCATGTGTGTTTACCGTTTATGACAATGTAGCACAGTGTGCATTGTTCCTAGCTGGACATGTGAGCTGCATCTAACTGTGCTTAACTACCCAGCATGACAGACGCAATGCCTTGAAGTGTGTATGCATAGCTACAAACCATCACAAGCACATTTAACAGGGTTCTCAATCTTATACTTATGTGTCATGGCTATGCAAAATCAGAACCAAGTCGACCTCTCAGAAATTGTATAGTGTCCCAGAAATAGTTAATGCTCGCTTTCTTGATGTCAGCTTCTATGCACGGACATTCTTGCCCTAACAGAACCTGTTTACCAAAATAGCGCAGAATAACATCGAATGCAGTCTTCCTAGCGGTCCTAACGTGGTATTCCTTCCATCACATGTTACCCTTCCTGCTTTCACCACATACACAAACGTTCCCTCCACTATGTAGTGACTCCTATATCCTAGCACAAAAGAATGTCTTGTGAATGAATCGAGAATTATGATTGGATCTTATCGAATTTACCTGCCAAATTACTAATGCCATCAGTGTGGAAGCACAGTCCACCTTTTCTTTTTCTTTCTCCAGATGAGACTTTCAGCAGTAAAAAGCTATTTTACACTGATCGCCATATTGCATCGACAATTAAACCCTGAAAGTATGCTACATATCGTCAAATACAGAAAGACTCGTACTCAATTACACTGGTCTCCCATCGAGGACAGGAGCTTGAATATTAGGACGTGAAACTGATCTCCAACAAAATCAGTATCTCACTGCATACCATGTCGATGTAGTAAACATGCAATTCCTCTCCTGCACCATACAGAGTCAGTCGTTTTACATCAGTCATACATATACCACGAAAACAGACAGCACAGTACGTATACTCGTAGCACTAGATACCCCCCTGCGAGGTTGGGAGGGCATCCAGCCCCGACGGGTGACCAGAGCGCCCTCAGTGGATCGAAGTCACTCTCAGAACTGTTCTACAAATTTGGGCTCATTCCCCTCGGCATAAAGGCTTTACTGTTTCTGGTCTGGACCTGCTTGCTTGCTTTTTCCTACACCCATCTCCAGACTCTGGGATTACAAGAACACATGTATTTTCACATGGTTTGCACACAACAGTAGCCTACCAATCGCTCGCACGACGTAATTCTGAAGATCTAGACTAGAAATTATTTCTCTAGAAACCCAAAACTTTAGATCCTGTCTGTGAAGACCTTTACGGGAGAACTCGAAACAAACAGAGGAAAATGATATTTCCACTCGCGAATACCGATGTCGGTGATATAACAGATTCCAAATCATACCTATAATTTACAAAGTCAACTAAGGTGTTTCTCATGTTAGAGAACAAGCAAACGTCTCTTTCGCCTGCTAGATGCACACACCACAATCGATGTTCCCTCAACTAAATAAAGGCGCGAAATGTGCAGAAGCAGTCAGCCAAACAATTTACATGGAAGGGAATAACGGTCCAGTGGAAACACACCTCCATATTCAATCTTCTCAAATTTCTATGCGATCACGAAAGCTTTCCAACACATGCTAAGTATTAGTTCACTGTTCTGCCGTCGAGAGGACGGCAAAGTTAATTCATCTACATTGCTGCATTCCAACAGGCCTCTGCATTCGGATGGCTGCCTCCATTAATGGGAAATGTGAATCACGTCACCTGCAGTGTATACCGAGCACACATAGGCAGAATCATCATCCTAAAAAATCGTTCACATATATATTTTATCCCTGTATTTACAACTAAATGTTACCATTGCAGTCTCATTGAATGACACTCGACAATGAACAAAGTATTGGAAATACACCGTGCTGATGGCTGTGGCTCTGGAAATATCGGTACCCATTCTTATGACTTGACATACTCCTACCTTTGCATATTTTGGAACACAAGCACATACTTTATAAGCCTGATGCTCAAGGTGAATCTATCACGCAGCCACTACTACTACTAAGTATAATACTTCGTCAGTAACTGATTGCTTACGATACGAAATAATGCTGAGATAAAATCAGGGATGGCTGGACATGGCTCATAAGTTTTTCTTGCGAATGCTACCACTGCATCTTAGAAAGAGAGACGTAATCGGCCAGATGTTAAGAAACCCGACCACTACAACTACTGTATGTTACGGTCATGGTTCTACAGATTCACACAAGTGTCCATGATAAAAGCTATACTGGCTTCATAAATCGAGGTATGACATTACCTCTGAATGAGCTGGTTTTTCTATCCGGACACATACAAAGACGGTGATCGCTGGAGTGTATATTATGAGACCAGCACTCTGGTTACACGTAGCTCACGATGCAAACTCATGATAAAATCGCTGAATTTTGAAAGTGATTCAGCCAGGGGACATGGTATGTAAGTGTTATTTGCGACTCCTTCACACTTCCCCAGCTAGATATTTCTATAGTACTTATAATGTATTCTGACTTGATACCACGTCAGAGGTTCTGCAATATATCCACTGAGTTACAGGTGATGAGGTGGTTGAGAAGGAACACAAACAGTAGTAGTAGATAATGTGCTGATTGAGGTTATAAGAAAATATACACTAGCTTTTCAGATCTCTAGTGTTACACTATCTGCTAGAAATAATGTCCATTAATTGGAATCAAGTCTTTCCATTCAACCACATACCTGTGTTGGATCACACCCACAAGTGAATCATATTTCTGGCGCTCTCATATCTCGAAACGAGACACCTTTCTCGAACATGTCTGCTACAGTAAAATTCCAATGTGGTTTTAGTCAGCCCCTACACATCTTGTAACTGATCCCATTTCTACAGCTTAGTGCGTTTAATCATTCCAAGTCATTAAGTCGGAATTGAGCAGACATATATACCACCTTCTGCAAACCATGTAGAAGCAGAACGATCTGAGTTAGCGCAACAGGACTGCGTTTTGACCATTTGGTGGAAATGCGCGCAGCGTGGTACTACTGTGTGAAGCAGATCCATGTCCATTCACATCTATCAGCCCAAGATGCTGTCGTCGTTATTCTGTACCATCCAAAAGAGAAAAATTATGAACTATAAATGCAGATCCGTTTCCATTCACATCTATCAGCCCAACATGCTGTCATCGTTAATCTGTACCATCCAACAGAGAAAAATTATGAACTATAAATGCAACCCTAACTTCGTCCGATATAGAACTCACCCAGGCATAATTGCAGCCGCGAAAACGCATAGCTGCGATGTGGATCTGGCGCAGAGAGAGAGTTGTCACAATGCTTTCCAAAATACACTCCTGGAAATGGAAAAAAGAACACATTGACACCGGTGTGTCAGACCCACCATACTTGCTCCGGACACTGCGAGAGGGCTGTACAAGCAATGATCACACGCTCGGCACAGAGGACACACCAGGAACCGCGGTGTTGGCCGTCGAATGGCGCTAGCTGCGCAGCATTTGTGCACCGCCGCCGTCAGTGTCAGCCAGTTTGCCGTGGCATACGGAGCTCCATCGCAGTCTTTAACACTGGTAGCATGCCGCGACAACGTGGACGTGAACCGTAGTATGTGCCGTTGACGGACTTTGAGCGAGGGCGTATAGTGGGCATGCGGGAGGCCGGGTGGACGTACCGCCGAATTGCTCAACACGTGGGGCGTGAGGTCTCCACAGTACATCGATGTTGTCACCAGTGGTCGGCGGAAGGTGCACGTGCCCGTCGACCTGGGACCGGACCGCAGCGACGCACGGATGCACGCCAAGACCGTAGGATCCTACGCAGTGCCGTAGGGGACCGCACCGCCACTTCCCAGCAAATTAGGGACACTGTTGTCCTGGGGTATCGGCGAGGACCATTCGCAACCGTCTCCATGAAGCTGGGCTACGGTCCCGCACACCGTTAGGCCGTCTTCCGCTCACGCCCCAACATCGTGCAGCCCGCCTCCAGTGGTGTCGCGACAGGCGTGAATGGAGGGACGAATGGAGACGTGTCGTCTTCAGCGATGAGAGTCGCTTCTGCCTTGGTGCCAATGATGGTCGTATGCGTGTTTGGCGCCGTGCAGGTGAGCGCCACAATCAGGACTGCATACGACCGAGGCACACAGGGCCAACACCGGGCATCATGGTGTGGGGAGCGATCTCCTACACTGGCCGTACACCACTGGTGATCGTCGAGGGGACACTGAATAGTGCACGGTACATCCAAACCGTCATCGAACCCATCGTTCTACCATTCCTAGACCGGCAAGGGAACTTGCTGTTCCAACAGGACAATGCACGTCCGCATGTATCCCGTGCCACACAACGTGCTCTAGAAGGTGTAAGTCAACTACCCTGGCCAGCAAGATCTCCGGATCTGTCCCCCATTGAGCATGTTTGGGACTGGATGAAGCGTCGTCTCACGCGGTCTGCACGTCCAGCACGAACGCTGGTCCAACTGAGGCGCCAGGTGGAAATGGCATGGCAAGCCGTTCCACAGGACTACATCCAGCATCTCTACGATCGTCTCCATGGGAGAATAGCAGCCTGCATTGCTGCGAAAGGTGGATATACACTGTACTAGTGCCAACATTGTGCATGCTCCGTTGCCTGTGTCTATGTGCCTGTGGTTCTGTCAGTGTGATCATGTGATGTATCTGACCCCAGGAATGTGTCAATAAAGTTTCCCCTTCCTGGGACAATGAATTCACGGTGTTCTTATTTCAATTTCCAGGAGTGTAGTATTCCTCCTAGCATTCCTAATGGGACACCCCGTCCATCATCGAATTTACCTGTCAAACTGCTGCTGCTGCTTCCTATGTGGGACTATCCTATTAAATATACAACTTTTGATCCATTGCAGAGGGCAGTTTAAGGTTTCATCACCAGTACTGTAGGATGATGACCACATCCCACATACTACACTGTAACTCACAAGTGATGCTCCCTGTGACCCTATGTCGTTGTTTAAAACATTGTTTCCTTACACGCTTTGTACACTGCCATACATTTTGTTTGCCTGCCATAACTTCAGTGTATGTGCCAGGTCCTAAACTGACATTAAGATGCTCTGATCCATGGCCTCTCGCAGAAAACTAGACATCGCACAGTGTGAATCATTTTGTTACTATAGCTACCATAACATGCGAAACATGGTGAATGATTTTAAATAAAAGAGAGTTACAACATAAGGAAACTAGAAGAATTTACAGCTTTGGCGTAGGTCTCCAAACTACATTTAAACTCATCTGTCATAGAATAGCTGATGACTCTACGTTCCGTTTCGACTGATTCATCATATTGCAATCATGTACGCGATCACTGTTTCCGTGCTATCCACCCCAGAAGGTGCTGTCCATCCACCAAATCTCTTTCTCTAACTCAAACAAGCGATATCAGTCAATCATTATGTGGTAACCAGCAGTATGCCAGTGCACAGATGGGATGGAAAAGGCACCATCGATGTACCCTAATTACAAGCGTCACAGTTGATAGTGCAAACAATTTTAGCAATTTTACAGTAATTTCAACACTGACCAGTGGTGTGACACCACGTTTCCCAGTTTCAGTATTACAGCTAAACCACCCCTTCTTGGCAAATGTGGATAGGTGACTGCACAGTACGATTATTCATTGGTAATTCTTGAACACATACGCAATCAAAGTGTATCAGACAACGCTCTACATATTTCTAACACCTCGAGCATAGTGCTTAATTTATGTTCAATCGCCGGCCGGGGAGGCCGAGCGGTTCTAGGTGTTATAGTTTGGAACCGCGCGACCGCTACGGTCGCTGGTTCGAATCCTGCCTCGGGCATGGATGTGTGTGATGCCCTTAGGTTAGTTAGGTTTAAGTAGTTCTAAGTTCTAGGGGACTGATGACCATCGAAGTTAAGTCCCATAGTGCTCAGAGCCATTTGAACCATTTTTATGATCAATCTCTCTGCGTATGGGAGTCACAGAGTATTCTCGCTGGCTTAGGGGAAAATTACAGAGTGAAAGACCCTCCTCACACTGTCATTGACCAACCAGCCCTGCAACACCGTTACCAATTTAATCTGCAACTGACCAGAAAAAGACCACTACATTCCACGTCGCGTGAATGAATGGAGCTTTCCGAGTCCTCCCCATCCAAGTGCACAAGATTTCTTGAGATGCACCCATGTCGAGGAGGTTAGTACCCCTTATCGATGCATAATAACAGATTTCAAAGTGTCGTGATGTAATAGCACACGGCTAAGAACAACAACAATCGAATGATTTTTATGCATGATGGAGCTCCAGACAGATGCAGTTCAACGCATTTTTACGTAAATCAGCCAAGCTACCAACTCTAAAGTATTGTTCTAGAGTCTAGGATCAGTAGCTGCAAGGTATTGGTAAGAGAGAACATAAACACACGCACTCCTAAGGCTACAACTTTCCGCACTTAAAATGGGCTGTAATTCTAGATCGCCTGCATTTCCGACCTGTCAGTCATATAGAATTGTGCACTGTTAATATTCCAATGTATGAAATATGATTCAAGCTGATCACGTACATCCTTCTTCCTGGTTTCTCTATGATAAACTATGTTATCGAACCATAAAATGTAGAAACTACTTCCTTACAATATGGGCTCTTTGTGATACGAGTACAATGTAGCTTTCCAAAGATATATAGTGCCCACTGTTCACATCCGATCACTGTTCGGAAATCATGCTATGCATGCATCAGCCCTATATAAAATGATCATTACTAACAGCAAATACCTCTTACAAGGAAACAGATAAACACATAGCAGCAGTGTCCGACATGTGAAAATTACAAGTCATTCCATCAGTAACTTTGTAAACAGCACATCTGTCAGGCAAATGTATACACGTTGATTGCAATGCCTCACAAGCACCAGTCACTAGCTTAGTTATGAAGCTGAAATCTTGATTTTACACCCAAGATGCGACAATGGGATGGAGTACATTGCATAAATCATAATTCGTTTAGAGGAATGTGCCACGTTTCATCACACATGAAACCGACAGGTTTACTGTTAACGATCACAAGTACACAGTGCTATAAACCACATACAGAACATGCGTCTGTATATGAGTCGAACGCAAGCTATGTCACACGACTGATGCACTCTGACGGAACAGTAGAAAAACTGACCTGCAGCAACTGCCCCCTCCCTAGAGTCCATCATCAGTCTACCTTTAAATCATACTTCGTTACAGCTCCATCCCAAAAAATCACCCCATCCACTCTCTGTTAGCCTTTAACACAGATGCATACAAGTTTAAAGACAGATTGTTCTCTGTCTTCCTGAAAAGCGTCAAATACAGTAGTCAGATCTTATGTATCACTAGTACATCAATAGACAGACAGACGGTGTTGCATCTGTGATGCTGGGCAGTTAAGCACAGTTAGACACAGCTCACATGTCCAGCTGAGAACAATGCACACTGTACTACACAGTCATCAACAGTAAACACATGTGCTGCCCAGAGATATCTCGCATATGAGAGTGGCATGAGAGCGCCTTCGAGTTCTGTGACGTCAGTATAACACTGATTGTATACTCGAAAATAGAAGCAACTTTCACCTGCAGCGGTATTAAGGCAACGGGTCGTGCTGGCTTGTGTCCGGCAGTGGATCATGGCTGTGTTTGTGCTCCCATCTGGTAGCATCAGCAAGGGTGCCTAGGTGAACATGTATTTCAAGAGGAATTTCTCAGGTACCAAGTATGAATGGGATGCTGCCACCTCATGCTTGAGGGCACCTGTGCGTGGTTTGACAGCTGATGGCCACGTCACTTCACGGGTCTGCAGGTAGCTTCCTGTGCGGTCTATTCGACAGGGGGTGGCAGATGGTGCTTGTGCATGTTGATTGCGTGTCTGTTGCACTATTTTGCGAGCAGGTCGGTACGCAGTGCTATGCGCTATTTGGACAGTTTACAAGTTGATTTCGTGTCTGCACATCTGTGTACTGCATTATTTAGATTGAGATTGCATGTCTGTACTGAAATTATGAAATTATTTTGGTAATGTAGGAGTTTTTTATGTGTCGGTAGAACGTTATTGAGGAGTAGTTTACAGGTCTGTGGGCTGTGCGGCATGAGCCCAACCATGTCACAGCGTATGTTCTGTATCAGTGTGATAAATAAACTCCATCCCTAAATAAATTCTTCCAAAATAAATAAAGTACACTCCTTCCTTACTCTCTCCAGCAACTCAGTGAGGGCTGGGTCATTTTGCGCCATTTTCCCCATCCAGACCACCATATTGGATTGTGTCACAGGAGGGATGACAGCACCCTGTGGTGGTGATACTGTGTACTAGGTCATCTGGACTCTAGATCTCATGGTGGAGACACTGCCTGCAAAATAAAGACATATGTCCAGCACAGGCAAAGTCGTTTTCCCGCCATTTTCCCCCACCTTCAGACCCCCATCATGGGTTGCATCACAGAATGGATGACAACACCCTCTGGTGGCAGTACTGTGTACTAGGTTTGTTGGATTCTGGACCCCATGGCAACCACACTGTTTCCCATCATTTGCTCCCAACATCTTGAATTACATCATGGACGACAGGCCTCTCTCTTGGCAGTACTGTGTACTAGGTCCAGACCTCATGGTCAACACACTGTTTCCCGCCAAAATCCGCATCTTGGATAGCGGTACTTGCGTCATCAACTGGCGACACGGCCGCCATCTTGGATTATGTCACGGAACGGACGATAGCGCCCTCTGGTGGTGGTATTGTGCACTAGGTCAGGTGGGCCCCGGACCTCGTGGATAACACACTGGATGGCTGTAGTGCCTCAAATTGTTTGAATAAAGACTGGTGCATGATTTCGACAATTGACGATTAGCAAGCATGTTTGCAGAGTCTCTTGGTGGTTTGCAGGTCTGTGTGGTGTAACCCCAAGCAAGTCAGAGCATGTGTTTTGTATCAGTGTAATAAGTATACTATCTCTCGAAATCCATCCCTAAATAAATTGTTCCAAAATAAATAAAGTACTCACCTTCATCTCTCCAGCAGCCCAGCACAGGCTGGGTCCTCTCCCCACCAATCCCTAGGAAGAGGTGGTGGTCGGGTGACTTAGATTAGTGGAGGTAGCCCAACTGCCCTTTCTTTCCCACCACTTTCTTAGGTTAGTAGAGATAGCCCCATTGACCTTTCTTTACCACCAAAATTCAAACTTGGTGCCAGTTCCTAGGAAGAGGTGGTGGTCACATGACTTAGGTTAGTGGAGGCAGCACAAGCGACCAATCTTCCCACGATTTTCTTATGTTATTAGAGATAACCGTTGTGTGATGCATTATCCTGTTGGAATTTGAACTTCCCGCCTTTCTTCTGGGGGAGGGGAGGGGAGGGGAGGGGGGTAGGTTAGTGGAGGTAGTCCAATTGACCTATCTTCCTGCTAAAATCCGCCATCTTGAATGACGTCACAGCCGCCATCGTGGATGATGTCATGCATGGTTGCCAAGTCTACACACCGCCATCTTGGATGACGTTATCGCCGCCATCTTCGAGACATCTGGCAACAATGGAAAGTGATGCAGAAACCGCCTTGCCCCAATACTAGTGTGGGCGGTGGAGGGGCAATGTACTTTACCTAAAACATGAGACTTCATAGACATGAACAGTGCGATTGCTATACATTTAGATGTAGATGAGGATTAATAACACCACGATCAAATCTTCTGCATGGTATTCATTACACATCAGAAGAACTACAATATTTTTGTACCAGTAAAGAAGCATACGAGGACTACTCGTACCTACACTGAAGCACCAAAGAAACTGTCACAGACATATGGATTCAAATACAGAGATATTTAATCAGGCAGAATACGGCGCTGCCTATATAAAACAACAAATGTCTGGTGCAGTTGTGAGATCGGCTACTGCTGCTACAGTGGCAGGTTATAAGGATTTAAGTGATTTTGACAGTGGTGTTATAGTCGACATACGACCTATGGGACACAGCATCTCCAAGGTAGCGATGAAGTGGAGGTTTTCCCATACGACAATTTCACGAGTGTGCCGTGAATATCAGGAATCCAATAAAGCATCAAATCTCCAACATTGCTCCTGCCGGAAAAGATCCTGCAAAAACGGGACCAACGACGACTGAAGAGAATCGTTAAACGTGATAGAAATGCATCCCTTCCGCAAATTGCTGTAGATTTCAGTGCTGGGCCACTAGTATCATCGTGCGAACCATTCAACGAAACATCATCAATAAGGGCTTTCGGAGCCAAAGACCCACTCCTGTACCCTTAATGACTGCACGACACGAAGCTTTACGCCTCGCCTGGGCCTGTGAACACCGACATTGGACTGTTGATGACTGGAAACATGTTTACTAGGTGAACGACTCTCGTTTCACATTGTATCTAGCGTATGGGGACAACCTCATGAATCCATGGACCCTGCATGTCATCAGAGACCGTTCAAGCCGGTGTAGGCTCTGTAATGGTGTGGGGCGTGTGCAGTTGAAGTGATATGGGACCCCTGATACGTCTAGATACGACTCTGACAATTACAGGTACGTAAGCATCCTTTTTGATCACTTGCATCCATTCATGTCCATTGTGCATTCCGACGGACTTGGGCAATTCCAGCAGGACAATGCGACACTCCACACGTTCGGAATTGCTACAGAGCGGCTCCAGAAACACTCTTCTGAGTTTAAACGCTTCCGCTGTCACCAAACTCCCCAAACATGAACATTATTGAGCATATCTGGGATGCATTGCAACGCGCTTTTGTAGCCTGCTTACGGATTTATGGACAAGCCTGTAGGATTCATGGTGTCTATTCCCTCCATCATTACTTCAGACATTATTCGGGTCCATGCCACGTGGCATTGTGGCACTTCTGCGTGCTCGTGAAGGCCATACACGATATTTGCAGGTGTACCAGTTTCTTTGGCTCTTCAGTGTAGATTTTACCATGTAGAGGAAGAGGAGAGAATCATAAATTCCAAGTAGCGTGAAGCTGATCACGTACCATTTGTAATGAGTATACAGTTTATCCGAGATCCCTAACATTGACAGTCCATGTCCATTATGTACCAAGCAACCGTTTCGAATACTGTTGGTGGAGAAATATCATGAAATGTTCGAAGGAGGAGAGGTGATGGTTTACAGTTCTAGCAAACTATTACCCAGTGCCCAATTTCATAAAATGCGACTCCCTGTCATCGTTGATGTTATGAAGTCCATAGTCTGGGGACACTTCGCTCCTAGAATCCCTTCGTACCATAGGAGAGGAGTACATTACTGGCTGACAGATAGTCCCCGCCTTCTCCCTGTCTTTTCCTTCCATAATCTTCTGTGACACCATACACAAACAACACATTACACTGCACAAGCACCCCTCGCAGTCATTTTCATAAAACATATCCACACTTGATAAGTTACAGCGAGGAAAAGAAAAGAGAGACCACCTCAGAATATGTACATATGAAAATCCACTAACACTGGTCACAAAGATGAGATTCTAAATAATGACTAGAAAGACACATATTTAGATTTTCATTATATGGTATCAATAATACGAGTCTAAAAGGCATGGAAACATAATATCGGGTAATGACTTGTGGTCTTCAGTCCGAATACACGTTTGGTGCTGCTCTCCATGCTACTCTATCCTGTGCAAGCCTCTTCATCTCCGAGTAACTACTGAAACCGAAATCCATTTGACCCTGCTTACTGTACTCGTCTCTTGGTCTCCCCCTACGATTTTTATCCCCCCTCCCACACTTCCCTCGATTACTAAACGGGTGATCATTTGATGTCTCAGAATATATCCTATCAACCGATCGCTTTTTCTTGTCAGGTTGTGCCTCAAATTTCTTTTCTCCCTAGTTTTGTTCATTACCTCTTCATTCGTTGCATGATCTACCCATCTATTCCTCAACATTCTTCTACATCTACGTATACATACATACTCCGCAATCCACCATACGGTGCGTGGCGGAGGGTACCTCGTACCACAACTAGCATCTTCTCTTCCTGTTCCACTCCCAAACAGAACGAGGGAAAAATGACTGCCTATATGCCTCTGTACGAGCCCTAATCTCTCTTATCTTAGCTTTGTGGTCTTTCCGCGAAATGTAAGTTGGCGGCAGTAAAATTGTACTGCAGTCAGCCTCAAATGCTGGTTCTCTAAATTTCCTCAGTAGCGATTCACGAAAAGAACGCCTCCTTTCCTCTAGAGACTCACACCCGAGTTCCTGAAGCATTTGCGTAACACTCGCGTGATGATCAAACCTACCAGTAACAAATCTAGCAGCCCGCCTCTGAATTGCTTCTATGTCCTCCCTCAATCCGACCTGATAGGGATCCCAAACGTTGGAGCAGTACTCAAGAATCGGTCGTATTAGTGTTTTATAAGCGGTCTCCTTTACAGATGAACCACATCTTCCCAAAATTCTACCAATGAACCGAAGACGACTATCCGTCTTCCCCACAACTGCCATTAAATGCTTGTCCCACTTCATATCGCTCTGCAATGTTACGCCCAAATATTTAATCGACGTGACTGTGTCAAGCGCTACACTACTAATGGAGTATTCAAACATTACAGGATTCTTTTTCCTATTCATCTGCATTAATTTACATTTATCTATATTTAGAGTTAGCTGCCATTCGTTA